>NW_016909647.1:229287-239223 GCF_001483705.2 Eufriesea mexicana
AAAGTGATAGGAATATAGAATAGGCAAGGAGGTCGTCGGTGAACAGGTCACGTGACAGACAAGGACAGAGAGGGGATAGAAAAGGATAGAATGGCTCCGGCAGTGAAAAATTATTAATTACTCAATTTTTGTAATTAATTTGTGAACTTTCATAATTTCATTGCAAAGCTGGAACTTCAGGCTACATTCTTATGTAATATTCGTAAAGAATTTAACTCTAAATTGTTAGTTATTAATTTTTGTTTGATGGCGTCTATGATTTCGTAACGGCGAACGTCACGATGTTTCGTGAAAATATTTAATCCTGAACGAAACTAGAAGCAAAATGTGATGAAAAGTTATATGAGAAGATTCGCAAGAACATTGTTTTTATAATGAGCGCATAAAGTTTCATAAATTAATTGCGTAAAGGATAGTAATTAATAAAAAAACAATGGCGTCTGCGACAATAATTCAACCACTACGTAGAATAATAATTAATAATTAATTAACTAGGAGCACATTTGTATCGAAAGTTATATGTGAAAGTTCTTGAAGGATCTGCCTTTACGATGCAATTATAAAAGTTCATAAATTAATCGCAGAAATTGAGCAATTTGTTAATTTTCTAGTACCGAATCAAAATTCAAACCACAACAACGATTCAAGCTTCCAGGCCAAACTCATAGATGGTGCTGATCGAAGGCGCTTGAATTTGAATCGGTTACTAACTTTGGTTTTGTGCTTCTGATACATGTTATTATTGGCGGTAATTGTGTGATAGACATTTTCGATTGTAAACGGCGAATTAATCTCTAACTGGAAAGAATGACGTGAGATTGTGGCAGCGATGAAAACAAAACGAGATCTCGGGTGAGTAATGTAAGGTGGAAAGTGTGTGAGTTGTGCATGTTTTAAATAGAAAAATAAATCAACAGGTTATGGACCCACAACGCAGGCCACATGTTTGAGTGCGGAAAACAAAATTCGAGAAGGAAACTTGAAGTATCAATAGATGAAAGGATGGAGATGGTTATCATACTTGAAAATTTAGAGTGGATCTGGTACTGCGATCTCAAGGTTTGTATGAACATATAATGAAAAAATTAAGAAATGTAGAAAAGTATGAACAGGATTGGTTAACAAGCAATGTGTTATTACAAAATCTGATAGTTCCAACCATAGGAGAGGTATTATTAATTCATGTACCAACCTGTACGTCAAGCCATGAGATATGGATAAAATTAAACAATATCCATGAGAAGGATACAGAACGGCAAAGATATTCTGCTATAGAGGAATTTTTCATGCATAAATCTAAATTTGTACATGATATAATAACTCACATTGCATGGCTGACAGGTAAGTTTTCAAATTACAAGCATTACAAAGTAAGATACAAAAAACAATGCTTATAACTAAAATCTTAACCATATTGCCACATAGGTATTGTCTATTTGCAAGTATGTGAAAGTTAATACAGAAAGAAGAGAAACGAATAGATAATTTCACATTTCAAAAGATTGCCAAGCAAGCAAGGGGAAAAGCAGATAAAAATGAATCTGTAGTTTTCAAAGCTCAGGAGAAGAGGTATTTAAAGCACAACTCCACTAAACATCTTGCACTTGCATGTTAGAGAAACAATAAGGGTAATAAAGAAATTAGATGCTTCAGTTTTGAAAGATAGGGATAAAAATCAGAAAAATTTCTAGGATTAAGAAGAAAAGACAAGACTTAAGAAGTATACTTTCTGTGTGGGATATGTAAGAAGTGTAATTATTTGAAAAAAATCATTTGGATTGTTATTTTAAAAACATGATGGAAAGAAAAAGACATCAAAATAATAAAAGAAAGTCTGCTTCTTGGCAAAGAGCAATGGAACAGACTAATGGATTTTGGACTTGAGACCAATGAACTATGTGGTTAATAAACTAGAATATTTTGAGAAATAGGAAGAAATAAGAATAAATAGTTTCCATGGAAACTAATGTGAATTTAAGAGTCACATCAGATAGTTGTATACCTAAATATGGTTTGTATATTCTGCACTTGAGGCAGAATTTATAGTCAATAAATTTGATAGCTCGAGGTGGTATTGACGTAATGTTCCAAGAAAATAAAGTAATAGTTTACAAGAATGAAAAAAGAATATTTGTTGGTAAGAGTTGTAATAATGGACTTTATACTTGTAGAGAGAAACGAGGAGCTGGTAGACTAGCACAGAAAATTGGGCCAACTATGCATAGGGAACATGAAAGAGTTATCCAAGAAAGAATTGACAATGAAATTAACAAAAAGAGTACTAAAGGTAGGAAATGGAGAATACAGGATACTTTTTCTATGCAAAACAATTGAAGACACCATTTTGAAAGTCAAGAACAAGGGCAAAAAGGTACCTAGAAATTATACATTCTGATATATGTGTGAGCCTATAGAACCAGAGACATGGAACAGAAATAGGTATGCAATGGCAGTTTTAGACTTAAGTAATTTTGTGATGTTATATTTTATGGAATCATATACTGACAGAGATTGTTTAATTATGTTACAGTAGCAAGAGGAAAGTGGAATAACACACAAACTTTGATGCGATAATGGAAACAGGAGGATTTACCAGTCGAGAATTCAAGAATTGGTGCAGACAGAAAGTAATTATGCTGGATTATATGACACTGAATACCTCAGCTGAATGAAAAGGTTTAATCGAACATTATTGGATATATGAGCACTCCTGTACAACTAGAATGGAAAAGAAATTGTGGATGGAAGCTGTGTATTTTGCAACTTATCTATAGAATAAAAGTTCAGCAACGGCAATGAATAGAACTGCATATAGAAAGTACGTAGGAGAAAGATCTCACATATAAATTACACCTTTTTGGAGAAACTAATATTCTTCGAAATCTGAGAGTAACAGAGCAATTTTGTTTGCAGATTTGTTTCAAAAAAAGTAAACTCTGCAAGAATTACTCAATGAATATTACTGAAAAAGATTTGTGTTGACAATGTAATTGAATAAATGATACAGCATAATCATTGTACTACTGAAGAGTATGGTTCAGTTTAACTCTAGAATTACTAAAAAGGTCAAAAGCATAAAAGAAATAAGTTTATATAAGTATGTATAATTAATATCTGAATGAAATGTAAACTAACTATTGTCAGAAGCAAATATATATTTACAATAATTTATGCATTTATAAATTTTTCCTTAATTCATTAATTGAAACAACATTTTAAAGTTACAAAACGCAAAATTTTTAACAAATTTTACGAATTTACATAACTTATACATACACATTATACATTTCACGATGCTTTTACATGTTATTAATAGTGCATTCGTAGAATTTATGAAAAATATGTTCAATAAAAATGGTCATACTGCTCATGTATCAAATTTTGTAACTAATACGTATATATATATACATTATATATTACTGTACAATATATATTTATAATGAATTTAACAATTAATTTTTTAATTTATAAGTTTTCTATAGTGGAAAATAAGTACTTTTTAATTTATTATTTTCATAACAGAAACATATTTGAGTTTGCATCATTGTTATTAATAAATATAAGACATCGTTTTATATTCTACATCGATACTTTAGTACATGGCTATCTCAGACACGAAGCATCTTCCCGCGAAAATAAGCATAGCCTGTCCAATCGCAGCCCACTTCAAGTCGATTCGAATCCATCATGCCGATAACGCATGGACAAATGTTTACCCGCGTGAAAGTAAAATTTTCAGTGTCGGAAGAATACGTTTCGTAAAGTAGTGCCATCACTGATTAGTGTTTTAATTACTGCAACTGACGAAATAAATATTCAACAATGATAATGCGTAGTATCAGTTATTATTTCGGAAAATTGAATAACTTTTGTAACATCTTCGTGATATTTACGAAAGGACCAATCTCGTCTACCGAAACATGTGAGATATGAATTAATGTAAGTGCGAATCATATACGAGAACAGAATAGTCACGTGTCATCGATTGTAGATTCCGGCACTCGATCGTCTACTCGGATATTGGTTAGCATTAATCGGCAGAGGCAGTTTCTTCCTATTCTTTTTTCGATTTCAACGGTACGTGTGTGATATAAAGTGATGCAAGTGCAAATGTGTATCAAATTGTGATGTGTTGTTACGTGTTATCGTTATCGTTTAGATATTGGAAATTTCGATCTTGCATTGCCATATTTTGATATAACTCGTTAGAGTAGAATGTTTCTTGATCAGTAGGCCAATTTCTTTCCGATTTGGACCGTTCGTTTTCGACGTATAGTGACGGAAGCGAGAGTGCGTGTAAAATCGAATTACCCTGTTACCTTTCTTCGCTTCGATATATAAAATTCCTGCTCCGTACTAGAATATTTTATTATGACTCATCACACTAGACTCTTCTCTAATCAGCGGACGTATTTTTCTCGATTTTCGCCGTTTTCTTTCCAAATAGATTATCGAAATTGGAAGGGCGTGGCAGGTCGTACTCCGTCGTTATCTCTCGTGGCTGAGTTCTCCGAAATTTCAATTTTGGATTCGGATTTCTTATTATCACTCGATAGAAGTAAATCTTCTCTAATAGAATCGGCGTGTTTTTTTCGATTTTCGCCGTTTCTTCTCTAAATACAGTACCGAAAGTGGAAGGGCGTGGCAGGTCGTACTGCGTCGTTATCTCTCATGGCTTAGCTCTTTGAAACTTCGAATTTTGATTTTGATTTTTCATTATCACTCGATAGAACTGGCTTTTCTCTAATAGTATCAGTGTTCTTTTTTCGATTTTCGCCGTTTTTTTTCTCAATACAGTGCCGAAAGTGGATGCGTGTGACAGGTCGTAGTGCGACGTTATCTCTCGTGGCTTAGTTCTTTGAAACTTCGATTTTTGATTTTGATTTTTTATTATCACTCGATAGAAGTAAATCTTCTCTAATAGAATCAGTGATTTTTTTCCAATTTTCGCCTTTTTTTTCCTAAATACAGTGCCGAAAGTGGAAGGGCGTAGCAGGTCGCACTGCGTCGGTATCTTTCGTGGCTTAGCTCTTTGAAACTTTGATTTTGGATCTTGATTTCTCATTATCACTCGATAGAATTGGCTCTTCTCTAACAGAATCAGTGATTTTTATTTGATTTTCGCCGTTTTTTTCTCTAAATACAGTGCCGAAAGTGAAAGGGCGTGGCAGGTCGTACTGCGTCGTTATCTTTCGTGGCTTAGCTTTCCCAAAATCCGATTTCTGATTTAGATTTTTCTACATCACTCGAAAAATCAGGCTCTGCTCTAATAGAATCAGTGGTTTTTTTCCGATTTTCGCCGTTTTCTTTCCAAATACAGTGCCGAAAGTGGACGCGTGTGACAGGTCGTGGTGCGACGTTATATTTCGTGGTTTAGCTCTTTGAAACTCCTATCTTTGATTTTGATTTTTCATTATCACCCGATAGAACGGACTCTTCTGTAATAGAATCAGTGGTTTTTTTCCGAGATTCGCTGTTTTTTTTCTATATACAGTGCCGAAAGTGAAAGGGCGTGGCAGGTCGTACTGCGTCATTATCTTTCGTGGCTTAGCTCTTTGAAACTTCGATTTTTTATTTTGATTGTCCATTATCACTGAATAGAACGGGCTCTTCTCTAATAGAATCAGTGGTTTTTTTTCGGTTTTCGCCGTTTTTTTCTAAATACAGTCCCGCGGGTGTGAGGGGTAGCAGGTCGTGCTGCGTCGTTTTGTCTCGTGGCTTAGATTTTCGTAACCTCTATATTTGATTTAGTTTTTTCGCAATTACTCTATAGATCAAATTGTTCCCTAATTAATTGATCCGTTTTGTTCCGGAGCGGAGAAAGGGATTGCATCATGCAAAAGTATGTGAGTCTCTGTTTTAACGTAACCTGCAGTTAAAAATAAACAGTGTAAGATATAAGCCATTCTTTTTCTATCTTTTATCTGTAACAGCAGAGCCTGGTTCTGTAAGGAATATAATCTGTTGAAATATACAGACATGTGCAGTAGGAGAAAAATATGGTAGGAATTATTTTTTATGCCAAGGTGGGATTGACACAGTAATATAAATATGTAAGTTACAATATGTCTTTGGATTCTAGGTCGACAAGCTATATGCCATGCAGGACAGATATATTTGGTGGTGATGAAAGGATTGAGAAAGGAAGATGGGTTTGGCAGATAAGGAGATATACAGAATACAGTGAGATTGAAAGGTATGTTGTGTTCCTGTTTTGAATAAATGTTGATTTCTGTGGTCAATGTCAATGACCAGCAGTAATGTGTTAAGTTTCAGAAAGATGAAGTTGAAATATATAAAGAAAATGGAGAAGTTCAATCAAAAGTATTGAGAAGAGGAAATGCATACTCTGTGTGGATCAGAAAACAAATGAAGAAGCGGTCATTCATGACTGAGTCATACAAATATAGGGATCACCGAAGAGATGGAAATCGAGTAATTGGTAATGGTTGTGAGAAGTAAATATAAATTCAATATAGAGTTTAAATGTTGCAGTAAGTATATCTGGAGAAATATCTATAGAAACTTGGAAACTATAAGAGCAGTGGTATTAATGGGGATGTGGCACATGGATTTGATTGGACTAATGAAACCAATGTCAAATGGAGGTAAAACGTATGTCTTAACTGCTGATGATTATTCGAGAGTGTTTACTGTCTTGTTTGTACAGAAAAAGAGTCAGAAGGCTGAGAAAATAAAAAGATTGGTGGCATTAAAAGAAAATCAGTCTGTCATAAAGTTAAAAAGTACTTATATGCTCAGGCAATGGAGGTGAGTTTGTCGGACAATACTTCCACGATTGGTTACATTGAAAGGAAATAAAACATGATTTGATTTCAGCCAAGATATTACAGTGCGATGAAGTTGCTGAGAGGAAAAACAAATCCACCATAGAGATGACAAGGACACTTATGATGGAATCAGACTTTTAGACTTTGGGTAAGTAATGTAAAGAGGAATTTGTGCAGGTTGTGCATGTTCTGAGCAAAAGAATAAATCAACAGATTATGGACTGTCAACAGAATGTAAGCCACGTGTTTAAGTGCGGAAAATAAAATTTGAGAAGGAAATTGGAAGTATCAATAGATGAAAGAATCAAGATGGATATCATATTTGAAAGTTACAGAGGTCTTCATGCCATAATCTCAAGGTTTGTATGAACATACAATGGAAGAGTCAAGAAATATAGAAAAGTATAAACAGAATTGGTTAACAAATAATGTGTAGGTGCAAAATTTGATAGTTTCAACCAGAGGGGAGGAATTCGTGTATCAACCTTATGTCAAGTGATGAAATGTGGGTAAAATTCAGCAATATCTATGAGAAGGATAAGAACAGCAAAGGTATTCCGTTACAGAGGAATTTTTTATGTATAAATATAAATTTGAACGTGATATTATATCCCACATTGCGTCAGGTAAGTTTTTAAATTATATGCATTATGCAGTAAGATAGAAAAAACAATGCTTATAACTAAAATCTTATGTATGTTTCTAGAAAGTATATTTGCAAATGCCTGGGAGTTAATGCAGAAAGAAGAAAAGGGAAGAGATAATCTCAAAACTGAACTGATTGCAAAGGAAGCAATGGGAAAAGCAGGCCTGTAACCTTCAAACCGAAGGAGAAGAGATGTTTCAAGTATAATTCCATTAGACATGTTGCATGTGCATGTTGGAAAAGCAACAAAGGTAACATAGAAATTAAATGTTATATTTGTGGCAGATTAGAATAAAAAGCAGTAAAATTTCTAGGATTAAGAAGAAAAGACGATGCCTAAGAAGTACACTGTCCATGTGGGACATGTGAGAAGTTCAATTATTTGGAAAAAATCATTTCGACAGTTATTTTGAAAACATGATGGAAAGAAAAGGAGATCAAGATAAAAAAAAGAACACGTGCTCTTTGATAGAGAATGATGGAACAGAATAACGGATTTTGGACTCCAGAACAACAAGCAATATGGTTAATAAACTTGAATGTTTTAAAAAATAGGAAGATATAACAGTAGAATTTGAATCAGAGTAAAGAAATATTTCCATGGAAGCTAAGGCGAAAGTTAGAATAGAGCTAGATACTTGAATATTGTTTGTGTTCGACACTTGATACGTAATTTATTGTCAGTAAATCTTATAACTGGAGGTGGTAATCAAGTAATGTTCAAGAAATATGAGGTATCAGTTCATAAAAACGAAGAAGAATGATTGGTATGGAATATGTGTAATAATGGACTTCATACTAGTAGACAGGAACAAGAAGCTGGTAGAGAGGCATAGAAAATCGGGGAATCTATGTATAGAGAATATGAAAGGGTTGTCCAAGAAAGTATTGAAAATGATATTAACGAAAAGAGTACTAAAGACAAGCATTGGAGAATGCAGGATATTTTTGTGAAGCAAAGCAATCGAAGATTCCATTTGGAGAGACTAGAACATGATTGAAGAGCCAGTTGGAGGCAAAACATTCTGATTTATGTGAGCTTATACAGCCAGGGACATGGAATAGAAATAGGTATGTGATGATAGTCTTAGATTTTATTAATTTTGTGAGGATTTATGTTATGGCATCAGATATTGAAGCATTACAGAGATTGCTTGTGTTGCAGCAGCAGAGGCAAAGTGGAATAACATACAGGTTTAGATACAATGATGGAAGCAGGAGGGTTTACCAGTCGTGAATTCAAGAATTAGTACAGACAAAAAGTAATTATACTAGATTATATGACACTGTATACACATCAACTGAATGGAAATGCTTATTCGAATATTACTGAATGAAGCACAAGCACTTCCGTACGATTGAAATGGAAAAGAAATTGTGGATGGAAGCTGTGTATTTTCAACTTATCTACAGAGAATAAAAGTTGTGCAACAGCAATGAATACAACTGCATATAGAAAGTGAGTAGGAGAAAGATCTCACATATAAATTACACGTTTTTGGTGAAACTAATATTCTTCGACATCTGAGAATAATAGAGCAATTTTGTTTGCAGATTAGTTTCAAGGAAAGTAAACTCTGTAAGAATTATCCAATGAATATTACAGATTAAGATTTGTATTGATAATGTAATTGAATAAATGATACAGGATAATCTTTGTACCAAGTGTTTGATTCATTTGAATATTAGAATTATCAAAGAGGTTTCATGCATAAAATATTACAAATTTATAGTTGTTCTATCAAAAGTTACTATTAATTTGATTGAGATAGGAAGAAAATTATACATACTTATTTTTTTTTATGCATTTAACACCTTTGGTAATTCTAGATAAATTCCTTTTTAATTAATTAATTTGCAATAATTACTGCACAGAGGGTGTGTTGCAATTATAAAAATTCATGAATTAATTATTGAAACTCAGGATTTGTTAATTTTCCACTGCCGAATTAATTTATTAAGATAATAACCGATTCAAATTCAAGCGCCTTAAATCAGCGACATCTATGATTTTGGACCATTTGCTCGGATAAGTGATAGGAATACAGAATAGGCGTGGAGGTCGTCGAGGAGCTGGTCACGTGACAGACAAGGACAGAGAGGGGATAGAAAAGAATAGAATGGCTCCGGCAGTGAAAAATTATTAATTACTCAATTTTTGTAATTAATTTATGAACTTTTATAACATCATTGCAAAGCTGGAACTTCAGGCTAGATTCTTATGTAATATTCGTAAAGAATTTAACTCTAAATTGTTAGTTATTAATTTTTGTTTGATGGCGTCTATGATTTCGTAACGGCGAACGTCACGATGTTTCGTGAAAATATTTAATACTGAACGAAACTAGAAGCAAAATGTGATGAAAAGTTATATGAGAAGATTCGCAAGAAACAAGAACATTGTTCTTATAATGAATGCATAAAGTTTCATAAATTAATTGCGTAAAGGACAGTAATTAATGAAAAACCAATGGCGTCTTCGACAACAATTCAAACACT
>NW_016909647.1:239516-256875 GCF_001483705.2 Eufriesea mexicana
TCGCCGTTACGAAATCATAGACGCCATCAAACAAAAATTAATAACTAACAATTTAGAGTTAAATTCTTTACGAATATTACATAAGAATGTAGCCTGAAGTTCCAGCTTTGCAATGAAATTATGAAAGTTCACAAATTAATTACAAAAATTGAGTAATTAATAATTTTTCACTGCCGGAGCCATTCTATCCTTTTCTATCCCCTCTCTGTCCTTGTCTGTCACGTGACCTGTTCACCGACGACCTCCTTGCCTATTCTATATTCCTATCACTTTCTTGATTTTTGAGCCCAAATCATAGATGGCGCTGATCGCAGGCGGTAAAGTAGTTATTTATTCGAAAGTAGAAAATTAATAAATTTCCAAGTTTTTGTAATTAATTCATGAATATTTGTAAATGCACAGCAAAGTTGGAATTATAGGCAACATTCTTATACAATGTTTAATTTAATAATTAGTTACTAGCAAGTAAGATTGCTATAGAAAACTGGTTTTTTTGCATAATATAATTATTTTGTAATAAATATATACTAGTATAAGAAAGGGTAAAAAATAAATTTCTTTATTAAAAAATTTTGTTTAAATTGTTTATTTACAGTGTTTTCATACGTGAAAAATGAATACAAAATAAAAAAGAGATTGAAAAAGGTAAGAAATATGAACGGGAATCGAACCCGGGTCTTCCAGCATATCAACTCTCGATTGTCACCATTAAACCACAGTTCCACTTAAAAAAATGTTGGAAATAAATATAGAATTAGTGGCATAATAAAAGTTTAATCGTAAATATTTAAAAAGTTATCGAGTAGTTATGGCTATAATTTTATATTTTTTTGAACTGCATTACGAATTCTATAAACCGGTAAAGTTTCAACTAAATCGGTGACCAGAAGAACTTGCACTCTTCTTGTGAAGACTTGCAAGAATCATGTAGGAATTACTAACACGTTAGACGTGTCTGGCATGTGTCTAACTAATTAATTCCATGGAGCAAAATGAAGAAATTGATTTCAAATATAAAAAGTTATGCACCAATCGATTATCTATGCACAAAAATTTTAGAAATTCCAAAAAGTGAAGTGGATCCCTTTTGCCTGCGAATGACTCAAATGAATGCCTAATTTTAAAAATAAAAATTAATACACGTTTCAAATTTTTCTATACTATATCAATTACAAAATATCACTTTGTTATTAGTAAAGTTCACTATTTCCAGAGATGCGTGCTATCTAAACGGAGAATTTAGTACCATTTTACGAAGATTGACATTGAGCTTAACGTATTAAACCTTTTACGTCGATTTTATGTCAAAAAATGTCACTGCCACGAGCCATACTATATAACTCGGCGTGTTTGTATTCTACTGCAACATGTCTTCAATCTTACTCATGAAAGAAATTAAAAATAAAATGCAATCGTGTCACTTACAATTTTGCTACGAGATTTTTTCCGCAACCTCCGTCACTCAAACGCTTAAAATTTCATCTGAACCAAAATAAGGGAAATAGAAAGAACATGGTTCTTCGAACATGCTCGTTTATAAGCAAACGAATAATTTAGTCGGTAGTTGAACGAGTGGGATTGGGGAGACTATTCTTCGTTTGTGTTTGAACGAAAAGGTCCCGCTTCTAAAGCGTTGGCCATGTTCAAATTA
Organism: Eufriesea mexicana; assembly: GCF_001483705.2. NCBI lineage: Eukaryota > Metazoa > Arthropoda > Insecta > Hymenoptera > Apidae > Eufriesea > Eufriesea mexicana. Next base: position 241,168 of record NW_016909647.1, read on the forward strand.
TGTTTGCGAGTTCAACGCCTTTGTCATCGGATTTTGCATGTTCATCGCGAAGTAAACGAGGAAGGAAAACTACGATTCGTCGTTACCAAGCGAACGAAGTAAAGGCATTTGGTAACCTAAAATGTGCCAACTCTTATCCAGTAGTAGACATGGTAAGATTATGTTTGTGCGACCTCGTATTCCGATACACATTTCTCTCTTTTTATTTCAGTTATGGTAATATTTCCAAAATTGTAGATGTCATTAAAAAGTATTGTACGTTGCGTTTTAATTTTAGTAACAGGATATATGATGTATGTAAATTGATATTGAAAAATGAAACTTTGTGTTCAGAAATAGTGGAAAATTGTATGAAAAGTAATATAATATTTTGCAAGCATAAAATAATTTGGACTGTCAGTGTAACATTTTGTAGAAGACACGATTCAATTGGCCTGGTTTTTATCAAACTTTAATTTTCAAATACGTATTGCGTTTAAAATAGTATGAAACGCGACGAAGGTAAATAAATATTTACTATCACTTGAATATTAGAAAAATACTTAGTAAATAGTATTTCATTTTGTAGTATTTATTTTGTCAATAATTCCTTATTCTATCCCATAATTTTATATCTAGTAATTCTTCTAAAGAATAATAATTATCGCAATAAATATTAGTTCTTTGTTACATAGAATTACGTAGAATTACGTATAACGTATAACACGCTTTCGTAATACTATAATCGAGTAACGCAATTTGAAAAGCACGAAGAGTTCCATAAAATTATTGTAGTATCGTAGGATAATAAACAGCGGTCTTGGGTTTGGCTCGAGCGTTCAGGGTATTATCTGGAATGCTTGCAGAAGGATGAGCGACTATGCGCAAGGGTCGTATGAATGGGGTATCTATGGAAGTATCGGTTGCAAATGAAGAGATCTAGGAATACGTCGGAGTGTTTAGGCTACTTACTTAGGTAACCCACCGAGGGCACGGCTGTGAAGAGTGCGTGAGAAAAGCGTGATTGAGAAAGAGAGCACGGGTATGAAAAAGGATAGAGCGTATGGTTTAACCACTATAAAGACGTGCCACGCACGTCGAGATGCTTTTGTTCCAAAGCCGCCAGCGACGTGTATACCACGTCAATGTAACGCCTTACCGCATGTTATGAGAGCGCGGCACGGCAACCGAAAGTTAAATCGTAGCGCAAATGATTAAATAAGGGTGCATGGGCGTGAAGCGAGGACTTGTTAGGAGACAGTCTTTAGAACAGTTGTGTAGAGAAAGAGTTATTGAGAGGAGTTGTTGGAACCCGGATTTCAATATACAAAACTAAGTTGGAAAAATACAAGTCAGCGGAGAGGAAAAAACAAAATTGCAACTGAAACTGCAACTGACTAAACTGAAAACTGTACTGAAACTGACTGTTTGCAAATTTTGTGGGTGCTTATATGTTAGTTTTTGGTGGGGTGAAGATGACCATTGGCTCTTAGTGAAAGTGGGAATGAGTCAATTGTTTTTGGACTCTGAAACTGGTCTGCGTTTATCAGCCAGGTCCATCTAAGTAGTGACTAAGGACCAACGAATCGTTAATCACCCAACAGAGTTATTAGTACTCTGCGTTGAAAGAAGATGAAAGAAGTCATCTGAGAAACTTGTAGGACCGAATCCCCACCAGCCTAACCATTCTATCATCATGGCAGAAATAGAGTAAAACGTTTCTCTTATTGGTAGAACTGATCCCTTCCTATTAGACCAGTCATAGAACACCATGTGACAAAGAAAGCGAACAAAGCAACGAGACAAAGTGAGACAGACGCAAAAAATAAATGCAAGAGCGTAGACTCATCCCAAAGCGTAGTACTGCTTCCAATTCATTGTAAGTTAACTCTGAGATAACATTTCTTTCGCGGATATCTTACGCCTACGTTAACGAATCACGTTACCGAACTTGGAGATAGTAGTTTTGGGAGTGTCATAGAAGAGTGGGTATTACTAACAAGAGTATAGGAGGAGCACGTAGAATATCCCTCTTGCCTCGCAACCGAACGAGATGACTTCTTTCCCATTTTAGTTTCTTAGTTTTTTAGTTTTAGTTGTGAGCCATTAGCTGTAACAGGCTGAGTTGCCATTGTGTCGTTGAGTCGAGCATAGTGTTAAGTTGGAGTCGATATAGATTCGTATGCTTAATCGTCACCCACGTATTGTTAATTTATTATCGTTAAGTAATAAATAGTTATATTTACCACCACCAACCAAAGTCTCTACATTATTAACTTAATCCTGAAAAGAATTAAAGTAGGTAGATGCATAAATGCAAAATAGTTCACAATGAAGCCCCATAAACTTTCATAAATACTTTTAAGCCTTCGTAATCTCTGACAAACCATTAGAGGTTCATTAAAGGCATAAAAATATAGCGTTAAATCGGCTTCTTTTATTATCACAGCTGCGGGAAATGTGTACTTTATTAAACAAAGCGTTGCTCTAGCTTTTCCATCGCAATATTGAAAGCGAATGTCGTTAAATATCAACCAATGGAAATATGTTCACGACTATGCAATCAATTCGCAATTTCAGTGTTCCACAGCCGATTCCTAGGAATGAAATACTAAACAAAAACGAACAAGGAAAGAAAACAAATAAACAAAATTAACAGTCAAGCATTTAACTGCGACAACAAAATAAATTTACAATTAAATTCCTTCAACAGTTCGTTAAGAGAACAATCAATTCCCGGAACAAATTCGACGGAAATAAAATATCCACTTTAAATCTCGATAAACTAAATATACCAAGAAGCAAAATTCGTCTGCTGGAATCACAATAATCCCCCAAGCGTCATTTAATTACACAACGTTGTATACATTCAACCGAAAACAACGGATCCCTAAAGAATCCACTAGCAACACTAACGTCGCCTGACTCGAAGGAAACAAGGAGAAAAATTGGAAAAAAGTCGAACCGGGGCCCATTGGTTCGAATATTTCAAGCTTCGTTCCATTAAATTTTATTTCAACGACAATCTAATTAACCGTTAACCCAGATAATTTTTCAGCGTGCATCGTTAAAACCTTTCGTTACAAGAATTCCCTACAAAGGAAAAAGGGAGCCGGGAAATAACTGAGGAGCGGCGTTTAAAACCTGACCGCCCCTCTCCTTGCAGCCCCTGCTGCCGGAACAAAGGACGAGGGTAGTACAACGAATCTATTTGTACCAAGTACCAACCCCGGCCGCGTATTGGGCAGATTTGTTTCGCGATTTAATGCAGCACCGTTAAAACGGCTGCTCTCCCTCGGCAACGTTCGAGTTCCCTGGACGCGGTTTAACAACTAATCTAATTCAACTTGATTCCCGATAAACCCGGATAAACTACTTCGCGGCATCGGGCATCAACGCGCGACGTGTGAACAACGCAGATGCATTAGCAGGAATTCTCGCTGAAAAGTTGAGCGGGCGAGGCCGAGATCAAGAAGTTTCTCGTATTTGGATACAACTTTCGGAGAAGCTTAATCTATTCCCGTCCGAAAGCGCTCCGCGGAACGCTTTGGATTTACACGGCCGTAATTTATGGCACCTTCTTTTCCCTCGCGTGAATGCCGCCGCGCGCTTTTCCGCGCGAGCTTCTTCTTTCGCCGCCTCTATCGCCCACCTATACGCGATATACTCCCGTTATTCCGCGCTTCCTCCATCCTCGCCCGGATCCTGCTACACGGAGTAAGATGTAATTTACAAGTTTCGGAACGTGCAACGATAAATTTCGCGGACGTTCGTCGGCACCGCCGTGTGCCTTTTTCCCCCTTTTCCATCCTCTCTTTTCATTTTTTTTCCCTCCTTTCCCACTTTTTTCCTCCGTCCTTTTGTCTGTTTTTCTGCTCCTTGGGTTTTGTTAAATGGACCTTTGACTTCGACGTTTCGCGCAGTGTTTGCGAGCGTCGAGTATACGTGTACAAAGTTGCGATCTTTCGGTCTGGAGGATCAAGATGCACGGTCAGGAGTGAGGTTAGAATCTTTTCTGCGAGATAGCGGTTCGTTTTGCTTTGATAAAGAAAGATTTTGCCGGGTTCGGAACAATGTGAACGTTTAGCGTCTCAATGGTAATTTAAAAAGTCGAGGACATTGGTTTCGTGTCTTTAGGAGATTGATATATCTGCGTGTCTCTTAATGGATGAAATCCTGAACCAAACAAATTTCGACGCAGTCTTGGCTATAATTAGGTTAGTTCTTGAATAGTTTAAAACGTCGTGGGTCGAAAGGAAGTCGAGATCGTTCTGAGGTAAGGAAAGAGTTCGTTGATGGGTGAAATCAGATTGGACAAACACAGGTTGCGATTCGGAATACCGAAGTAAGCATGAAAAGATAAGTAGCTGGAAATTGTGTGAGTCTTTGAGGAATAGATTTGCGGTTTATAATTCCCGCTTCATCCTCCGCGTTTCGTTTTGAAAACTCATTATACGTGTTTGTCAATGGTAACGTGGTATGTTGTTTCGTATTTGTTACGTCACAGACACGAATGAGCTCTATAGGGAATTTGCGGAAGATTTGTAATTTAATTAGCAAATTTCCTCTAGAGCCATCGAGAGCCAGGTTTAACTAATTCATCAGGGAAGTGCAACAGATTTTAATTCCATGGTGTAAGGGGTATCAGTGTATACGTACAAAGCGTACATACGTAGACATTGTTTAGCAGGTAGCTTAAGTACCTTGTGATGACCAACATCACTGTCGACAACAATCCTAGTCTAAAGTCGCTGTAATCCTAATCTTGCGCAGGTGACACATTACTCTTGTGGAATTACCTATTCTTGATAACCGAAGCAAGTTTATATTTCAACGAATCTCATTTTTCTGTATATTACTTGCGGTAAAAAAGAAATAAAAAGTTGCTTTATTTCTCATTTGGGAAATATTTGATTTTAACTTTCCTTTAAATGTAAATGTATTAAAATGTATTAATTTCTATTTTCAATTTTCTTTCCCTTTCATTGAAGAAAAATTTGATTTTTAAATTCTCTCGTGAAATTAAAATAATATTCTGTACTTTCCTACTAAACTGATTTTACAAGCACGCTGTATCCCTCGGTTCGAATGATAATCGCGGGAATTAATATCGCGTGGCCATAGTGGCGACATCTGAATCGAAAGACAAATCTGATACCACGCCATCATGGCGGCCCTCGAGGTCCAATGCACTTTTAATTCCGCCAAAAATATAAGCACACCGTGAACACGAGACGTTTCCCTTTCTACAATTTCTGAAAACCAGCAACAACGCGTTATTAGAATCCACGTTCTCAATCGCGTTGGCAAATTTCTGAGTTATGACAAGCTACAAGCGGAAACGTAATAGCTACTCGTAACAGGCTGCACCGAACGCGAGTCAAAGTAAATAGATGGTACTTTGGAGCGTGCTTCTAATCTTGCTAAGTGTTTGGATGAATCTGGTTAGATTCGAATTTATCTTTGCAGCTCGCAGTAACCACAGTTTTTCGTGCCGGCAATCTGACGTAAAATATGAAACCCCGGAATTCGGGATACCTTCTTCCAAGATACCGTCCCCATTTCTATTCATGGGAACCGGTCGAATGGAATTCCGAATTTAGACCCCCATCCCATAGGTTCATCGCGGCAGATTCATCGCGAATTGCATCGCGTGTGCGAAACCAACATTCTACAGTTTCTCCATTTACAAATACCCATTAACCACAGTTCTAATCCCCTCTGATCGATCCTTTTGTCAGACTAATCTCATCTTCATCGCGAACATCGCTCTCCATTCATTCGTTCTGTCAGTCGATCGCTTTATCGTCTCATTTCCAAGCGTCGTTCGACTTCACAGCGAACAATCCGCAAAGACGCAACGCCGTTGACACGTGTGCCTCCCACGATATTAATCTGATCACGATCACAGGAACGATTGCGCGATTGAAAGCGAATACTCGTTGGAATATCGCCTGGTCTGATCGAGAGCCAGGTAACGGTTCCAGACGATCACAGGGTGGATGGTGTTTGTACGCGCGCAAAGTCGTCAGCCTGGCCTGACGACAGCGCTCGTTCGCATTAAAAAGAATTCTGGGAAACGATCAGGGGATTTCGTTCTAATCTGTTCGGCCGATAACGATCGGTCTGCCGTTGGATATGGTAAAAGGGTAAAGCGCGGCGAAGAGGGTGGCTAGCTGGGCGAGGTGGCTCTAGCACGAGACGATGGGGTAGGTTTCGAGCAGATTGGCTTGCATGGCAGAAACTCCCGAAGTCGGAAGCTCGTTATGTGCAGCACGCAAACACACGACTCGAAATTATCTTCGTAATTAACTGCACTTCTTAACATAACGCATGGCGTGCCAACCGGGCCAGACGGCGGGAATACGTATTTGGCGGAATCTACCAAGACGATATGTAACCCGAAACTGGCACCAGCTGCTAGCCGCCTTTCTGGACGCTGGTGTGTACATATTACAGGTACTTATGTATCCGACCTGTACCACGTGCAACCAGGATGTCCCACAACTTGCGATACCACACGTCGTATCGTGGAAAAGTATTCCTCGCGTTTGTGCCGGAGCTCAGCCGGCCGGATACATAAAATTTCGAGTGCACGAGGCTAGTCTTCGGCTCGTCCAGGCTCTTCACTCGCGACTTTCAACTGATGGTCAGTCGTCATCGCGAATAGGAAAAAGTGGATTCCACTTTTGTGATCGACTTTGTTTTTGGGTTCTTATCGTTTGACATTCTTGAACCAACTGCGAATAATTTAGAACTTTTGGAAGTTCAGGTATGTTAATGAGTTAATTTATTAATGGTTGTAGCTAGGTATAGTGTGAGAAGCGAAACTAAACGCGCGACAAAAATTGTTACGAGAAGTATCGAGTAAGGATATGGTAATTAAAAATAAGATTGTACATATATATATACACACATAATGTATACACATTATTATATACACATACACATTATATGCACATATAATATATATACACATTTTTCACTTTAGTTGTTCAAATTAATATTTACAATTTTTATAAAGAAACTTTCTTTTCACTTTTGACAGCTAATTTTTCATAATTTTTATCATGTATTTTATTTTTCTCCTGACTATAAAGACTTATGAGTTTCCAGTGAACAATTACTTCTTTCCAAAGGCAGTCGCTTTTAATAGAAAATATTTCAATACCTTTTCCAACGCGAATGTACTTTAAAAAAAAAGAATAAAAATAAATGGAGAAATAAAAAGCGTTCTCTCTTGAAATTTCAAATTCAACGTTAACGGTGTTGCATTAAGACATTATTATCTATTGGGTTGACCAAGAAGTAGTGTCAGATCTTTGCAATAAACAAAATGTATTGTATTTTCTTATTTATCAGCACAATGCAGTGCCTCGTTAATTATCAAATATAATCGTATGTTAATCTTCGATTCATTATTGATACATTACTCTGTAAAGTTATTTTAGTAGCAAGAAAATAATTGCTATTTTATATCTAAAATGCCGATATTACCAATTTAATTACATTTCGTTATTAGACTCGTTAAGAATGAAGGAAACCGCGATAATTTGAATTGGTTAATACATTCTCGCTTCGAGTACCATAGATTTCCATTTATTATTCGCATAAGGGACGGCTTTGGCGAAAAAACAGCTCGAATTGCCACAATGAGTGTTTACCAGGGCTGTAAATTGTTCACCAAAAACCGATTTTCATCCCGGCTATTGTTTTTCCCAACCATCAGGCACGCCCCACTACAACCGCTCATTGATTTTCGCCATTCTTCCCGCAAAATTTCGCGTACACGCGTACACGTGTTGTACCATGATTTCACTGTGCGTTGTTAATTGACGGCTTATACGAGTCGCTTCGTTTCGTTACGTGATACCGAAATACCTTTGTAAATAGAATAATTAGCATGCACTTTTACAAGGTTTATTCGTTTCACTTCATGCGAACGATATTTAAGCCGTACGTGTTTGTGCGTAAATAAACTTTCCTGGCATGCCCACAGATTATACACGGTGGAACGTTTAAGCTTCCACAGGTTCATTTTTAATCTAAATATTAAGCTGATATCGGAGGATGACGAGTTTCATCGTCATTGGAAAACGCTTTTGTAGCCGGTTAAACGAGTGAGCCCACCCCGAACTTTAGGTAGCTATATTCATGCATTGTGAGGCGGTGTATCATCTGCTTTTTGTATCTTGTATCGAGGTATCGAATTTTTCATTTTTCTTATTTTTTCCCCCCGAATTCTTTTTATTCTATCTATTTACTGCGTCTGACGTAAATTCACGTCATTAATGATTCTTCTCTCTGGTTACCGCTGACGTAGATTCACGTCATTTACGATTCTTCTTGTAGCTCTTACTGACATAAACTTAGATCGTTTATAATTTCTATACCAGCTATTGATGCAGTTGCAAAGTACATTTTCTATGAGCTTTACATTTTAGAACAAATCTGATAATTTTTATGTTCGTCTTATTAATAGGGATTCGTGGCTAATTCCATAATTATTGAATATTTTAACCAATTTTTGTTATTAGGTAAAAGTGGAAATATTTGCACTCACAAAAGTGTTAATAATAGCTTTCACAGTGAAGGAAATGAAATAGTTTTGTACATATGGGTGTTACATGAGAGCTGATTTTAATAAGTTAATTAATGGGCTTTGAAGTATTATATAAAATTAATAAATTTCATAACTTTCTTAAATAAATTCTATGTTATATCTTACGTTTGATTATTTGTCGCATTTAAAAGAATATTATTATTGAATATTAAAATTATTATACCATCGAAATATAATATTTTTACTTATCAAATAAATTATTTATTATATCTGACTATTTACCACATTTGAGAAACATCGTCGCTTAATATCAGAAATATTACTATTGCTACAAAATATTATTAACATTTGCAATAATAGAAAACAACGTTATTATTATTATTTAATGACAACATTTATACCTTGCTTTTATTATTGCTTAATTATTAATGCGTAATAATGCATTGGAAAGCCTAATTGTAACTCGGTAAATTATTTTTGTACGCCCACTTGACGATTTGTGCGAGGTACGATAAAATGAAAAGAAACTGCACGGAACAGCTACTATAACCCACATTAAAGTTCGCTGACACAATTCTTGAAACTGTTTCCACGAAACATAGCTACTTTACAGACACTTCATAGAATGTTCAGAAAATACTGTTATAACTGTCGATAAGTCAGGTCGATATAGGTTACGTTACTTACAGGGAAATTCTTCTTCGTATTTAGAATTTCAATAATTTTTCTGTAATTTCATTTCCACGACTACATCTCGCTTATCCGAAATATTATGTATATAACTTCGTCTACATGAAAATACATCATTTTGGTTAAAAAATTTTTTTTCCAATTTTTCTTATTAGAAAATTTATATTTACTAATTACATATGCCCAAAAAGTATAACTATACGTGAGCAAAATTTATACTTTATCCAAACACGAATATAGCAAAAAGTTCGGACCATTCCATAAGAATGCATCGAGAAAGAAATTAAACACAAGAATATCTGATATTTCACACCCCCTCCGAAAAATATCAATTTTTCCCTCTCGTTTACTTATTTGCTCACTGTCGTTTCTCTGTTCTCTGCCACGTTCTCCAGATGCAAAAGTAATTCTTCGTCGAAACACGATTTGAAAGCTACTGGAGACACAGGTAAGTTGTAATAGTTGAGCTTTCTCTTCGTAAGCCAAACAAGCTGATGTGACACTGGGACAGCCAAACAACTGCAGCAGGTTAGCTGAAGGCACGAAAGTTCCTTCTGTTGCTCATTGTGTTTTCGCTTGTTTGTTTTCGTTTGTTGCATGCTGCATGACAAAGTTTCCTATGGAGTGCTACATTTATTTAATACGAGCCTGCCGCTTTCGCGGAATAACTCGCGTCTCCGAATCAAAATGGCCGATGGATCACGAACGTCTATCGCTCTAAATCGTCAAATGAAAAAATGGAAAAATAAAAGATGAAAGAAGAAAATGCAATTTGCTGAATGGCATTGAGTGTTTAAAGATGTTTGAGGCAGAAACAGAAGGAAACGGAAGGTCGCAGGCAAAGCGGAAGCGACAATGTCAACTGGGAATAAAATCCTACTGTAGCTATATGATGTTTTTTCTTTTATTCTGTTTTCCATTTTTTTATGAAGCCGAGTAAGATACGTATTACTTTGAGCCACGGAAAGACACAGAGGAAAGGAGAAAAATATGTGTGTGCCCTACATGAAATGCGGTTACGCTACTTATGCCTTAATTAACAACCCCCTTTGACCAGGCAGACGTTGACAATGGTTTACATTTTATAAAAACATTCGAGAGAAACATATTATTTTTTGTATGCAATTTGCTCATAATGTGATTACAAGAATATTAAATTCTACATTTTAAACGAGTTTCGTTTCTGGGTTAACCGCACGTCTCTCTTGTGAATTATAGTTTTGTAATTTAGAATTAATTGGAAAATGTATACTCATGCAGGAAATGTGCAACTAAATATAATAACGTATTGAACAAACGTGGTTGGAAAATTTTTAAATGAAAATTTTTAAATGAAAATTTTTACACGTGAGAAAACAGAAATATTTTATTTTGTTCTGACAAATTTATTTAGTTCTTGTCATTTTACCCTTGTTTCGTGTCAGTATTATGGCTGACATAAGTACTCTAAATATATATGTTGTCAATCTTATTATCGGAAAGACCATAGAGGATCACATAAATTCTACGCCAAGGTGACATAATTGATCGTTGAATCCACCTTGATGTTAGTAAGAGCGCACTAAATACAACGTTATATTTATCTACTTAGATGATATCGATACTTAAAAATTTTATTTCACGCTATCACATATGAACAATCTTGTTTGAAGTAGATCTCATAATGGAATATTTCCTACCAAATGAAAATAAGGAATTTAATTCGTAAATCGATTACCATATTGCGCGCTATTTTCAAACTGTCTGAAAATTCAAAAGACCTACATTTTCCTCGAAATTCCCAATTAGTCATCATCATTGGCGTGTCAAGATTCATTAATTAAAAAATAAATTCCAATTTTAGTTTCTAATAAAAGAAAACCCGGTACTATGAAAATGTCCATAAGGAATGTACACAAATTAGGGATTATCAATGTCTCGACAGGAATGATCGAAGTAGTACGAGCAAAAGCAACCATAATTCCATTACCCTGAAGGCCATTTTCAATGAAAAATGCTCCGATGTTTGCGGAATATGAGAATAAAATTGTAGAAAGAAGGCAGACGTAACGTAATTAAAGAAATACATTTTTCTTTTCTTCCGTTGCTAGAATTTTCAGAGCTCTTTCCAAATGTCGCTTTTTAAGCATCATCGTGCTCTGTCGGTACACTAGAGGCCAGAGTAGCACGTCAAAGGCAGCTGAGTCTCGCGCGAATACATTTTTCAACCTGTCTAATTATCTGACTCTTGAAAAGTCTGACAGCATTCAATTTGACTGAAATTTATTCGGTAGACAGCATGCTCTAGTAATTTTTAATAATAAAAGTGGTATTCCCAATAAGAGAATAGTTCGTACAAATTGCTCATCACCGGGACTAGCAACGTTGTCTTGATTGATATGGTATGTACATAAACACCGTGTGTTCAAATACTTTTAAATGCGCGTGTTTTATTTATAATACAAAGGTTTCGGTGAGTGAATATAAAATTATTGGTATCTATATAAAGATTTTAATTAAAATAAAAGCTAATATTGTTTCCTTTTTAATACTTTTATATACAATAGTCTTTTTAAAACAGTATGACAGTTAATAGTATCCAAATGAAAATAAATATTAAAGTTAAAATAAATATTAATATTGTTTCTTATAACTAAGTATACTTAATAACTATTTAAATGAAAAATAAAAATCACATTTAAACTATATATTAATATTATTCCATTCTTAATATTCCCACTGTGTTTCCTTCAAATAAGCACAATAGTTAATAGAAACCAAATAGAAATTTTAATAAAAATAAATATTAATATCGTTCCCTTAGATTAGTAATAACAATTAATAAGATCCAAATAAAAGTTTTAGTTAAGATAGCTAATGATATTATTTCCTTCGAAAAAGTACAATTACAATTGTTCCCTCTTTGACATCCCAAGATGTATTAAATTATTCCTTGATCTAGTAAATATATTTTAATTAATTTACAAAGCAAGGATAGAGAATGACAGAACCTTCTTCTTTCAGAGTAAATAATTTTGTGGATAATATCCCTGTACGTGCAAAGATAAATGTCATTTTTCGTGTGAAATTTCAGATAGCATCGGTGGATTTCGAGTAGAATGCATGCATAGGCAATGTGAAGCCAATACGGTTAACATAAACTGGAATTAATTTCACCATGTTATGCACATATCCAGCAAGACCTCGCAAATAAACTGGTTGGAAATATTTAAATGAAATGAAAACTGGCTTTGATAATGATCGATAACTTTGGTGGAAGCGAAAATACAAAAACAGAAACGTGATGGTAGCTTTTGAATTAATTCTACATTTTATTTTCTTCTGTAATGTCTACGTCTTTCTCAAACTGTTTCATATTTATAAGAACGCATCGTTCCACGATATCGCACAGCATCGTGAAAGATTCTTTCCTTTCTTCCCTGTTAAAGAGATTATAACGCAAAGGAATAGTAGTCAGTGGAAAACTGTGGAAAAACTGTATAGATCTTTATTGAACAGGCGAATGGTTAGAAGAGGTCTGTTTAGGGCCACGCATGTCAAAAGTCGTCTTCAGAGGACTGGAAACAAAAGATGAAACGCAGGGGAAGGGATCGCCCCCACACTGCTGGAATGTAGAGGCTACTCGCTATTGAATTTTACTATAACATTCCCTTATCGGAAAATATTTGCGTAGCAAATAATTCGTTACATATTTATTTTTGTTGCGAATACAATTTTATCCGGTGCATTCTTTTGTACATTTTGATGGGATCTGTTAAGTAATCTCACCGTATCCGAGGGAATTCCCAGGTATGCCTTTTCAGTTTTCCTCTTTTATTTGCGTGGTCGTGTGAAACTCGACCGGTTTAAAGATCCCCAAAGAAATCTTCGGAAACGGCAGTATTGAATATAAACTACCCTGACACGTGAGCTTTTCTCGATTTACGTTTGAATTCAAATACCTTCAACTCAATTTACATAAATTATTATTAACATAGAAATGTTATACTCCATATACAGCCGGAAAGTTAACTATCGAAGAATAATTCACAGCATGTGCATTAATTTATTTAAACAATTCGATTCATATCTTCCGCGTATGCATATATCTAAGAAATAAAATAAAATAATGGCCCCTAAACGATGAAAAATATTTACCATTTTCTCTGAGTACGTGACATATTATTAAAAATATATTTAAAATTATAGAAAATATTTTCTTGCTTTTATTTACAATTTACGCGAAGCTATTACACTAACGCGATATTTTCAAAAATATTCAGTATATTGTTTATTCAAATGCGAATATTGCATTAAAGTAATATTTTGAAGGTTCCATTTTGAATATTAATAGTCGTGACAATATTTCTTTATGACCCATATCTTTATCTCTCAAAAATTAGGAAGAAATAAAAAGGTTCCATTTTTCAAACTAGCTACAATACTATAAATTAAATATTTATTACAGAATTCTAACAATGAAATTTAATAAGTTTATTACTAATTAGGAATTAAACTATTCCGAAGAAAAATTTTTTAAACAATTTATAAAATACAGAATCAAAAATTGCCATAGTAAGAGCGCAAATGAACCATGAAATTATTACATTTGAGGTACTGTCGTCTCGCGTGGAAAGAATCTTCCGAAAGATTTAAAACATCACAGTTCGTGCACAACGATTCGCAAATTTGTCGTTTACCCGACCGTCTAGGAACTTTTGCAAACTTTTCACATAGAGTATAACTTTTTTCTTGCAGCTGCGGCACATTCCGTGCTTTTCGCGCTTCATCCATTGTTTATCGCTGCAGGCTCGCCGAGTCGGATGGATAAATTATCCGTTTAATTCGCGTTTAATTAAGGTACCACCCTGCTACCCTCTAATAGCAATCATAACTAATTCCGCGATACCTTGTTAATTCTTAATGCGATTATTCGACGAATGAATATACGACCGATTAAATTTCTTATCGTTTTTTCCCTCCTTAGCTCTACTCATCACACATGCATTTGCATCGCGAAGATATACCGCCTTTGGCTACATATGCATCAAGCTTATGAAGTTATAAATCGCGAATAAAAAATGGTTAAACAAGTATACGTTCATTTAGTGCACTGATTGAAGAGATATTTTTCAAGTGGATTTTAGTTACTACGAATTTGAATATAGCAAAAATATGTTCTTAAGAGTTTAAAAATTATGGTACATATTAGGCGGATATTTCCTGTTTTTGACACGACGATAAAGACATATAAAGATTTTTCGAGAATTTTTGGAACGAACGTATCAATAATATTTCATATTTTATCTCACAGCCCAGTAATTTATATATTGAATTTTCAGTCCAATTAAAGAGCTCAATAACTCGATAATATCTATACTATGAACAAAAGTTCTATATACTATAGAATTTTAATTAATCAATTAAAACATGACATTTAAATATTATACAGCTATCAATTAAAATTCGAGATCAAGATAAGATTCTGCACCAATTTTCGAATAAAAACCAATTAAATATTATTGCTCTTGGCATTTTCTATAACACCCGAGTTTTTTTTAGAAGAAAAAACAGAAATAGATCAAATTTTCCATCCACTTGATAAAAATGCAAACAAGGCCCCGTAATATCAAATCAGGGTCTCAATCGCTATCGTCAATTACATCCAAATTAATGCGTCATCCCCAAACCTTCGTAATGTAGTCCAAAGGTAATTGAATCAACCACAACGGTCAATATCAATCCTTCAAACATAAACATCAAACCATCCCGCACGATTCAATCATGTTAACAGTACTACCACCGAATAATATTTCACAATTATTCGACTGACAATCCGAATAGTCGCGAATTAAGTGTCTAAGCCGCGACTAGCCCGATTAAAACACGCATAGTCGCGTAGGGTGCTCGCGGGTGCACGCGTTGGGACTACGGGGTTGTAGTCCAACGCTTTGGACTTCCGCCGGTATTGATTACAAATTCAGATAACATAACGAGCTAACGAGCGATAATTATCGCGCTCTCCCGGCCGAATCTCGCCGAGTGATTTAATCAACTTCGTACACCTACTCGTAACACGTGTGTACACAGGCCAAGCGAGCGGACACGAATTAAGCGGCGGTGGCCCTTAACCGGTGTTCACCGGGTTGAAGGGTGGTTACGAAACTCGTCATTCACCAATTATACTCCGTGAATCCGTAAATCAACATGGTTATGAGGAAATACAACGTCGGTGCGAATACTTTGAGGATCGTTTCAAAAGGTCTTTCACTGTGGTGAGGATTGACAGACTTTAGAAAATTAATCGAAAAATTGAAAGAAATGCTAACACTTTCGCGTTATTTTGAAAAATATACGTGTATGTGAATATCAAGGTAAAAAAAATGTCAAAAAATTTGTGGAATTTTGTTGGTTTTCTATGGTAGAATGTTTTTGTTGGGGTTGAAGAGTGTTTCGAATTTGAATTGTTTTTTTTGAGAGGGGGGGGGGGGGGGGGG
>NW_016909647.1:257018-273760 GCF_001483705.2 Eufriesea mexicana
CAATTTTTTGGTAAATGGTGTATTTTAGATATAGGTGTTTCATTTGTTCGAATTCGTAAATTTGTTATTTCTCTATTTTCTTAGTATTTCACTCGCATAAATTTATTTGGTCATGAGATGTTGGGGGTGAAGGATGTTTTATATTTCTAGTGTAATTCTTTGATTAAACTAGTATGAATTCTTTATTACACGATATTTTATTTATTGATATCTCGTTTATTTGAATTCGAAAATTTCCTTTTCCTCTTAGCCTTCCACTCATTGCAATTAAATATGATACAAGACTTAAATTAAAGGCTGCTTCGAATTTTTATCATAATCCGTTTACTGAATTTTCTTCCATATTTTATTAATAGGTATCTCGTATAATTGAATTCGAAAATTTCCTTTTTCCCTGCATTCAATTCTTTGCTCACTTCAACTGCTTAGGTTCGGTCTGAAGCTGAAATCGACAAATACTACGAATTTTTATTGCAATTTATTTATCGAACTTTTTCATGAACTTTTTGTTGTATGATATTTTATCTATCGATATCTGGAAAACTTGAATCCGTGAATTTTCTTTTCCTCTCTTTTCCGATCTTTCATTCACTTCAACTAGTCTATGCAAACGTTTCCAAGATATATTCGATCACGTCTACCTGAAACCTCGAGTGGCCATGCACGCTGTTTTCCTACCCTAATCTGAAGAGCTCGGTTCCACCACGTGTTCCTAACACTCGAAACTCAGTTACTCCTTGTGAATAATCAGCAAATTCCTATTTTTATACAATATTACAAAGTGCATAAATATGACAAATTTCTTTGTTTTATAAAATATACTTTAGTATATTTTATTCTTGCTGAAAATCAGTAAAAACATGTTTCTGACAAAATTAATATCCACTTCTATTTAGACAGAAACGTAATTATGGGATGTATACTTATCGTCGAAAGTTAAGAAACACAAATTGTTGCCTCATTTCTTAACTTTTGACAGTAAGTATATTCATGTTGCACTACGATTATTATTATTATCGAGTAACACAATTAGCCATTTAGTATTGGTTAATAATTTCATTGTTCACAATTATAAACCCAAAAAAGATACGAATATCTTTCCAATTTGCAATAGCAACCTCACTATCAAAATCCTCTAAAAAATATTAATCCATTTCCATACAAGAGTTGAAATTGTCAATCCACGATGATCAAGCAATACTACTCTTCAACAAAAACCAAATTATAAAATTCGCACTACTCTTTTCATGCTTTGTAAATGAAAAAAATTTTGTTTTCATCGAGAATTTTATCATCGAGTTTATATTACTCCGTGTATTTGATATGTTTCTTCATTTCATTTTTTTTTTTTTATTTTCCCTGTCTGTTTTATCGAATTCAAATGTCAGAGGAATTTATGCGGCTGATTTTTAATCATTTTCACAGAGATAAATGTAATCTTTTGTTAAAACTTTGAGAGTGTAAAATTGTTTGCTGCCCAGAGAACATGGCTAAACAATATTCGAGTTTGAAATTTCAGCAACCAATCCCCAAGGAACAAGAACGGGAACAGGATGCGGTTCTATTCTAACAATAAGCCTCCAGCTGCGTCCACCTTCAAAGTTGTATAATTCTTTTTTACACTTTCAGTCAAGTGAACACCAGTTTCTCAATTCTTTCGAATTCCTTATACCGATTATTATGTTTATAGATTCTCATACACATAAATTTGTCGTAATAAAAATGAATGCAAATGTATTTGGTAGAAAAAATTTCGAAAGGAGATGAGGAAAGTTTTTCACGAACATTTAATTAGAATACAAAGTTGATTGTCCTGGCTGTGTAATAATTTCACAATTTTTATATTTTCAGGTAAAAATTAAAATAATAAATCGAGAAAGATATTTCAGAAATGATAATCTTGAATTAAAAATATCTCTACTAAATAAAAATTATTTTAGAAAACTGGACAAGAAACGGATAATTTATATAGAAGAAATTTTTAATTGTTATTTCAATGGTAATACTTTATGTGTGGAAATAATTATAACAGCTCTCTGTTTGAATTTACCTGAAATTCGTTATTAAAATATATGAAAAGTAAGGTTACATATTATATATCGTTAAATAAAATCGATTATTTATTCGATACAATTCCAACCCCTTTTATACTGAACTTACAATAATCTGATCCCATTAAGTGTTCATAAAATCATGTCTTCCCATGAGTTAAAAGCAAAACTCCAATTTGTCCAATTAAGATTCAACATACACATCATAGGACTGCAAATGTATAGGTTGTCTCCATAAACAACCCCGAAGAAGCATTATTTATTATTAAGAGATAAACTTTATCTCATCGGAGCAATAAATTCCGTCTAATGAAACAAACGAGAAATTATAAGAAAACTAGGTAATAATATTGAATATATCGAATATCTTCGTGTATATAATAAATGAAACATAGGGGTAGTATGCATTTAGTTCGCGTAACTGCCGCTATGATGCACTTCATACGAAGTGCTTTCTCGCAGGTAAAGTTGGCACCCAACTTGACAAGAGGATTCGGAGAAAGGAAAGAAGCATACTTACCTGGCGCAGAGGTTACCGTGATCATTAAGGCGGTTCCTCCAGGGCGAGGCTCTTCCATTGCACTCAGGTAGAGCTGACCCTTGCGAATACTCCTAATGTGGGTATCTCGGGTGTATAATTTTTGATAGCTGGGACTGCGTTCGCGCTCTCCCACATAATTCAATTTAAAAACAAATGACTAATTGTGACATGTTTCATGACGACTTTTGTCATATTACATTCTCGAGTAATAACACGGACTCTAGTAATTAAAAGCCGTATACATACTACCCCAGAATTGTCAGTATTATAAAAAATATTTTGTAAATTATAATATAAAAATTGACTACGAAACTATTGGTACTCTGAGACTGTCTTAAAAAATTAATAAAATTGACGGAGATCATTTTTATATGTACCCTTCAATGGTATATACGATAAAATATTTGTTACTTCGCATTTTGTGAAGATTACGACAGTGAATTACGGATTTCATACTTTCACTGGCTCAAAATATATCACAATTCGTTAAATTTGTAAACATTTTTCACTGCGGCCTGCTTTAATCCTAAAATTAACTATTCCACTGCTGAGAAAAGACGGGAAAGAAGAAAAATGAATACTTCATGACCTTATTGATCATGCCAAACTACGGATAGAATTTTTTAAAATTTGATTGACTAGACAAAAGGTGAATTAAATTTTTATAAAAAGAGTGAATACCCATTATCACGAAAAAAAATATTCTCTAAACATTATCACGAAAAAAAGATTTTTATTTTTATCTTTAATTAAAATTTACTCCAAAAATTTTCTTTTGATAAATAGGAGATATATTTAATAGAAGTAAATGATCTTTTTACGCTATCACTTATCGGTATAAGCAATTAGCAGTGAATTTCATTGTCTGTAGAAAAAAGTTACCTCTTAAATGAAAGTTTATTTTATCTTTCTTAATAACACACCGATGAAAGTTTCTCCCACGACGTTCCCCGTAGATATAATAAATTTATACCTCGTATACCTAACAAGCATCGACAAATTACTCTAGGTTTCGAACGAATTTAACAACAAATTAATATGCAAAATGCATTCACGTGAAATAGGTCGATTTGAAATTTACATAAACATTCTCTAATTTCCCCGGTATTATACTTATTACGCGACGCTATGTTACAGCGAAATGTCGTGAAATTTTAATACGACCATCTTATATAAGTGAATTTCATACGAGTCGATCTCGGCTAGATAAGCGTTGCGTTAGAACAAAATGGCGTTCCAGTTGCATGTATAAATGGCTCTGGAATTACTCTTTCGTACGATGCAAATTATTTTAAATAGAATACTACGAATGATCGGAATTAATTGCCACGAATACTCTGCAGCGCATTGCTTTGAATAATTGAAACTGTTCCGTTGGCCACGTCATGAATTGTAAATATTGTCCATGACCCTTCGAGGCATCCCACGCTCTATCAAGTACTACTCGACTAGTGTTGCGACCAGAAGTACACGATTAGACGTAACTTAGTTGGAAACGGTACTTTGGTGGTCTTAGAACGAAGAGTTAACCGCAGTGTCCATCTTTGTGCAAATTTTCCTTTGATAAATTCAATGGATAACCGAGGTAATTCGTTTAAAAGAGCTTATTTATCCGTGTCTCGAAGTTATTACTCGTGTAACGAGTAATTGAACGATCACGATCGCAAATTGCTCGAGCAGTTTTGCCAGATACCGATCTTCCTTAATTTTTCTTGTTAAACGGGTTAACGTCGCATCGAAACTAATCGCGAATGAGTATCTTGCTGGATGCAACGATAACGATGATTGTAAACGAGAACGAAGATCGGTGAGAAATCATCGAGATTCACTCTTTTGCCTTTAACCCTTCCGTTGCGATGACCACGCGATGGTACTTCGCGATGGTACCCTTTGAAGAAGAAATTAGGTTTGAAAGCTGACGTGATATTGATTCAGGTTCTTCAAACAATTTCAAAGAACTGCTAGCTTCAATGGTAGTTATAAAGAACCAAAAATGGGAAAATTATAAAAATGAGATGAAGAAGTATTTATAGATTAATAATACGTCCAACATATTTGGATACTCGCGCCGAACTTTTATCCCTTTGCGCTCGACGATTTTTTGGCTAAAGAAGGATACGAGTTGAAAAATTTTCTGCTATAAGGCTAATGATATTTTTTGAGCACTAAATAAGAAATCGTATAGTAATTAACACGTAAGAACTATTTAATTTCGATACCTCGCACATTATTACATGATTTTAAATTTAATATATTAATTAATATCGAGCTTCGAAATTTTATCAAATGGCGAATGAAAGGCGCCCCTCGAGTGCAAAGAGTTAATATGAGAATGAATTTTCTAACGTTTTCACTTTTCGCGTAATAATTAATTTTAGCCAAAAAATCGTGCGTTTTCAGAAAAACCCACGAATTTCGAAAATTGAGGGCGATGAAGTTATTTACATTATGGATTCGTTTTTGGGAAAATAAACTCCGTAAGAATTGCCCAATGGGTATTACGGATTAAAATTCGTGTTGGAGTGTGCAATTATCGAGTATAGTTAGAAGTTGGCATGGAATATTGGTATTGTATGTTTATACTCTTAATGCTACATGAGTGTAGTTAATTATAACATATATAATTTTTTAGATGAATTATGGTTATCTTATATCAAATTTCATTTCAAATTAACCCCATTTCTTCTTTAATATCCATATATTCTTATAATCATACACATAGTAAAACTCACGATATCAACATCCATTTGCCTCTGATCGCACAATTCTGCCCACTAAATATTTAAAGGTAATTTAATGAAATTAAAATTGATATGAAGAAGTGAATTGCGTTATTAGTTAAAAGTTACTCTATATGCAGATACGATATACTTTCAAACTTCTCGCATTTCATATTTCTTGCTGACAAAAGCAGGCAAAAGTGTACACGCATCGGGGATATATTATTCCGAATTTTACGAATTTATTGCGGATTTTTAAAGTATTCGAAATATCTAAAATTGGAAATTCCATTATCGAGGAAGAAGAGAACTAAAATATCAATGATATTAATTATCCCCCCCCCCTATAATTACAAAATTTAAATGAGCATGTTTGCTTCAAGCTCGTTCTACGAAACGAAACTGTGTGAAATATTTGATCACGCAACGAACGAATATTTTTTAGCAGAAAGATTAGATATTTCTAAAGGAAGAATATATGATTAAATAAAGTAAAATCTAATTACCGAAATAACATTAAAACAAACATCAGTATGATATAATATGAATATCCTGCTATAACGATATAACATGATAATAAATTCCAGCCAGATCGACTATAATTTCAAAAATTTCTAATTCCGATAAACCAGCAGGCGAAAGAAATTGAATCGTTAATTAAATTTGATATCGTTAATGTCCCCGAACCAGCTGACGGATCGAAACGTTAATCCATAAAATATTGCTCGATAGATTCTTCATTAAATAAACGTACGTTCTCACGCAGGCTTGTTTGAAAGCCAAATCCGCATAAAAATATTTCGTTTCATTTTTTCGATTTATTTTTACACGCGCATCGCTATATTCGCGATGCACCCGCTGTTATCGCACTTTGCGTTACCTTTACAACCGCGTTTGAAATTAAAACCTTTCCACAAACGGCGTGGTTTGATTCGAACAAATATGAATTTGAATACTAACTAACGATTTTTCACGAAGAAAATAGGAAAGTAAAAGTAACGTGTACCGAGGCGAATTAAATCGAGATTGCATATATCCACACGTAATTATACATGACGTAAATTACATTTATTTTTAATACAACTTACTTGATTACCCTCCTCTATCGGTTCATTCACCTATCGTTTCATCTGCTTTCCCAGAGGCCGTCTGTATATATTTAATAAACGGAAAATATTCGATAAATATTTCACGTTATCGGCGATTCTGGTGGTTTTATAAACATTTTTATTTTTGAGCACATTGATTGAATTTGTGGAAATTTATTGAATAACTAAAATACCTCATTCTGCTGAAAAGTTTGTATGATAAATCCTATTAAACAAAATACAAAGTAATCACATCACCGATCCACCGACCTAACCTCAAAACAGAGGTATCGATATCTATTTACACACCTCCAAAGCTGATTATAATTTTATCAATCTGCCAATCACCAAAGAAACATGCCTACAGTTCGAATAACTAAAAAATCGTATTTCGGTGGAAAGAATTTCACAATTTGTTTGAAATGTCGTTTCCGTTACATGTTAAAGCGAGAAATCCGCGGCACGTCGTACAGTTCGAAACGACGAGGTGCACGATTCGTGATGTACGTTATATACACGTGTACACGTCGTATAGTACGCACATATTGCGTTTCAGGAAGGTAGCCGTAAGTTGCAGACAATTTTCTGTTAGCTTGTGATCACTTTTATCGCGGTCTGAAACGGTGAGAACGTATAAAGAGGCGAGACAGAGGAAGGCATGGCGCGTGAGGAAGGCGGCAGCAATAGGAACGGGATGGGAAATAGTAATAAACAGGGCAACCGGCAGATGAGGAAGGAGAAAATGAAAGAACGAGAGGACATAATACGTAATAAAGGAAGTGGCCACGAAATAAGGGAAAATTGCCTACGAGTTACATCCTTCCGGGACACAGTTTCCTCCCTTAGCTCGCCCTATGTTCCCTCCACGCATCTTCCACTGATATTTTCTCTTATCTTCGCGTGAAACGGAACTGGTGTAATAATTTCAATAAAACGCATTATTGCGCAGGTGGCATTAATAAATCAGGAAGACGATATTCGCTCGTTTCCTTGATTCCGTGACGTGATCTAAGAGTAACGCGAATAGTCCCGTTTCTCGTAAGTTCCTTGAATTCTCAACGTTTTCGAGAAGAAGAAATTGGCGCAATAATTCTCACAAAACGAATTATTGCACGTGCATCATTAATGGAACATATAAAAGATTTCCTTGACTATTTTTTAACCTTCTCGTAATGGTAATTTACTATACGTTGAGAAATGTATAGAAATGTACCTTATGAAACGTTTCGAATTCCCAAAGTGTTTTCTAAATTCCATGAACCTATATTTTTTGTTAAAAAAATCGGAAATGATACAATAATTTCAATTGGACGAATTATTATATCGGTTCCATTAATAAACCGCAGAGGTGTTGTTCGATATTTCTTTAGCCTCCATTTAATGGTAATTTATGTTACTTTATGTATTTTATGGCGGCATTCGAATATTCACAATAAAGAATCCTAATAAATACTCGACGTCGGTACGAAGTATAAATTATGTCGATAAAATTTGATGAAAAATTTATGTCGCTCGCGATATCATTTGCTATAGGTGACATTAAAACTTAAAAGCTACCGTGACATTCGATCGTCGCGAGTTATTATTCGATTTTATACGTCTCTCGTGCGGTATCTTATAAGATGAAGTGCTTGACAAGTATACAATTATTTTAGAGCAGTATAGTAGATCTTCCCTCTTTATTTTTGCTTTATGCAGAAAAATTCACGTGTAATAATTGCTCGATATATTTCAGCCTGTCGTGGAAAGGTACATATATTTACGGTGTTTTCGTAAAAATATTCTTTCCTCTGATCACAATAAAATACAATGTATTTTACGATGTATCGTATTTGTTGTCGTCGATATAACTGTATTAATTGCCTCGTTGATGGAACACAAACAGTAGACGCGATATTTTGAAGAATATGAAAAGGTTAACCAATTTCAAAAATAAATGTTTCCTGTTTGATCGCATGTGATGTAAATTATTTTTTAATGTAATTAGAAAATCGTTAAAAAATTGGTGAGAGATATTTTTGAGAAAATGTGCTTAATTGGCATATATTTGGAATATTTTCCTACGCAAGCGAACATTACGATCTCAGTTAAGTAATAAAAATTTTTATACTACGATATCTTCGATATTTATATTTTACAATGCACAACAATAATATTTCAATATTTGAAGTCGACGAATTTACTCCCTACCTTTATAAAATCTACAAACTTGTATCTTTTCTTTCACAAATTAAGATTTTAGTTTACCAATTATAAATAATTTAGTTTACATTAATTATTTCACCCTAAGAATTTAACAATTCAACATTTATGAATTAACTAATTTACGGATTTAATTTTTCAAAATAAACAAATTTGATATGTGAACTTTCCGATATCACCTAAGTTATTGATTTAATTTTCTGAAATTTATCAATATACTAGAATTAATAGAACATTAGCAACAGACAAGACGTAATAAATCAGAATTCATTCGCATAAGATACAAGATGAATGCACCCTCTGTTTTACTGCATCCAGACGACCCTTTCAGAAAGAAAATTCGCGAATGAAAGGGTGTTAGTGAAAATAACGTAAACAACAGGCATGAGGCAGATACTAGTCGACATTTCGGGTTCACACGGCGAAAATAACCGACCAAACCGCTAATTGCGGTATATTGATAAATATGTGTATGTAAATAAATGTTGGCCACAGTATTCGTTGCCGAACGAGAACATTTAATTGTACATTGTTCCGAGCAAACGACATAGTGGTTTCGCGGATAAACGGTGCATCGGTAAACTAAATTACTATTTCCCTGTAATATCAAACAAGAAATAGAGGCAGAAGATTAAACTTTGAAAAAAGGAAAACACAGGGAAAAGGAATAAAATTCTCGGCTATAACGAAATGTCGAAGTTACGCAATGGCGAAAGGAAGAAAATGGAGAAAACGTAAGCTCCGTAAAATTCAATTAGAGTAGAGTCGTATGCAATATGTAAATGTTCATTCCACTGGTTTCAACATTTCTAATCGATCGGAAACGTAAATGGGATTACATTAGAACGTGTACGATATGTACGAAATTATGCGAATTATAATTAAAACTGAAATTACCGATTTGTTGTATGTACCTGAATATAGTAGACGTAAATAATAATAATTATAGTGGTATGATGGGGACAAATAGATATACATAATCAAATTTGGATCCCGATGCAGGTTAATATAATCGTAGTGCAGATAAATTTTGTAGAAAACAGATTTGGAATTGACGAAAAAATTATACGTAGGATAATTATTAATGCAGAGAAGCGATCCTTAAATTACATGCAGGTTATGTGAAAATACGTTTTAGCGAAATTAATTAAATCGATTAAATTAAATATCATTAATTTAATGTTATTAACTCGATTTAAATATGAAATTATTATAATTTAAATGTTACAAAGTACAGAATTGTTCACTTAAATAAATATGGCGTCAAAATGATTAGAAGTTTGCTTTAATCATCAACTTGATAATTAATGATAATAAAGATCCAATGATCACTAGATATTTGCTGCACAATTTGTTATTAGATTCGTCACCGTGTATGGTTTATACAAATCACACATGTTTACAAATACCCGCACGATATTTCGACATTTGCCTAACGTTATTGAATTATGCGTGTTTCCTAATAGGATGATAATATTACAAGCTAAACGCGTATTGCATGCATAACTATATAATAACATAGATCGCCGAAATAAATGATTACGCATAATTGAAGAAATTGATATTAACTGCATAATTTCAACAAGCTCTTATCCAATCCTATCTGTTGTTAATTAAGGAAATTACTGAATAGTAATATAAACGATTTAATTTGAAAATTGTTCCAATAATTTTATATCAATGAGTGTTTATAATATATAAATAATTATGCAAGTATATTTACTTGCAATATCGTTAAACCACGAAAATTTATTAATTCGCTAACGACAAAAAAAAAAAAGAAAAAGAATAAGGAAATAAACAGAATATCAATTCACCGTAAAATTAATTAATTAATTAAAACCAAACGAAAAGGAATTAAATCACAGAAACTTCAGCAAGAAGACAGCAAGAAGTCAATATTCGCATTAATATAACAAATAATAATAAACAGGAAGAAACGAATAAACGAAACGAACAAGGAAGAAACAGAAAGCAAGAATCAAACGAGGCAAATTAAATTACAGGAACTTTCTTGGGAGGAGAAAAAAAAATTCAATTTTCTTGTCAATGTAATAACGAGACGAACAAGGTAGAGAAGAAAAGAGCAAACAAAGGGAAAAGACGATGAAAGATTGGGAACCGTGACGGGGTTACATCAGCATCGTTAACCAGTCTTCTAATGCGAGCTGTCGAGGGTTCATCAGACGAACGGGTTCGAAAATTCGGATTTCTAAATATAACGTCCATATTGTATTCCCGTGGTCGAACATAATGAACCTTCGTGGCGACAACGGTGTTTTACAAAGAAATCGTCGGCCAGATCGTGCACCCGCTCGTCGCAACACCTATGATTTGCGACCAAACAACCTCTCACCGGTTCACCCTCTTATGAAGGTTCACGGCAGTGTGCGCTAACTACAAGTTCACGTAACACGTATCAAGACATGCACACTTTGATACAGGCTGGATCAAAATCGATATCGTTCTCTCGAAGAAGTACGTCTTCGAAATAAGTCTGTCCGAAGAAGAAAGAATCGGGAAGAATTTGAAATCAATTTTTTCTTCCCTTCGAGTTTCTGAATTGACATGTCGCGTTAGGAAACCATAGTGTTTTAATTTCTGGTTCTCGTCTTCCTTTCTCTGTTGGATTTTATATTCTCGCATTTAAGAATTTATATTTTATTCCTTGGTTTAAGTAAAATGGTTTATGGGAGGGTGAGGCTTGAGATACGTGGATGATTCTATGTTTAATGGAGTATTTGGGGATTTTTGGTACTTGGCACATTTGGAAGGATAAATATGTTGGTTTATGATAGTAGGTAATATGTTATTTTTTCAATAGAACTGTGTACGATTGAGTATGACAAGGAGCAGGGTTGTGGTCAGACTTATAGTGATTTATAGATTCGTTCACTGGTCTTTGACATGTTATTTTCTTGAGAAGTATGGTTTCGGTATTGTTAATCACGTGTAAGAATGTCGAAGATAGAAATAAAATTTAGAGAAGCATACCAATGCTGCTTCAAAACAATGAAGACACTGCGATAAGTTTTCGAATTTAGAATTACATAGAGGAATATTCATATAATTCACGGTATGAAGTTTAACAAAATTTATAGATTCGAGGCCATAGCCTTGAAGACTGAAAGATACGTAGGATAAATGAGAATTATAATAATTTAACCTAATACATTCTAATGTCCAACAATGATACATATTAAGCTACTTCGTCAAAAATATTAAAGATATTTTCAGAACTTTTTACTTTATTTTATGATACCTGAATTACAATACTATACGATGTTATCAAAAATCTTAATTTCTTAATACCTTAAGACCTAAATCGTGGCACTAGATTTCGAAACGACTTACGCGATATCACCAAAAGTCATAACTCCTTAATACCCCAATCACGTTAGAATATTTAAGAACACACTAAACGATATCACTGGAAATCTCAAATCCCTTAATACCTAACTCGTGTCACACGATTTCGAAATATGCTAAACACCATAACCTTTAATATCCCAATCACGTGACAATATTTCAGATTATGTAGTACTATATATTGGATGTTTTCTTGAAAAAATCTTGAAATATACCATATCAAAGTCCTCTATTACTAAATCATACTACAAAATTTCAGAATGTCTTATAGTAATTATTCAATACACCATTCACGTCAAAAAATTTCGAAACATATGCGAAAATAATTAACATTTCAAAATATTAATACCTAAATCATATTTAAATATCATCTGATAGGTATGACCAAAAATCATAACTCCTTAATACACCAATCTCGTCACAAAAATTTCAATTATACTATTATTGAAATTGTTAATTCTATGATTACCAAAATTGTATTACAAAGTTGCAAAACGTCTCACGAGAATCAACGAAATAATACTTGAACCACATAAAAGTCGATCGGTAATTGAATCACATCGTCTATCCTCAACCACCCATCTTTCGTCGAAATGTTTCGAACCACCCTGTACAACATGAAGGATCTTTTCAAGCAGTCTTCGACAACCGAACGTACAGAGACGTGTATTCGTGGAGGCGCGTAGAGAGGCGTAAAGTGGCAGTGTGTTGCACGAGATTTTTGTGGTCGCGTGCGCCATTGCATGACGTCGTATTGCACACGGCAATCCGCCGTCCTTTTCCCACTCTCTTGCCACGTAAATGCTCCATCCTCGTCCTAGGACCGATATTAACCCGACGATTTCTGACCGCTTCTCGGAATTATGCCGTTTTTCGGGCTAACGACGGCAACCCCTTGGATGAATTTAATAACGCACGCGTCACGCGCCCTGATACCATCTCGATCGATCGTCCCGCTCTTATTTAGGGATTTCGCGAGTTGCCAAAACAAACAGGTGGACGTTTCTACGTGATTCGTGAACAGAAAGAGCGTGACGTTAATGACCGGAATGGCGATGACGAGTTGGACGATTGGGATATGTCTGTATATGTCTGTAGTCGAGAGTGTTCGAGAGGGTTGTAAGGGGTGCGAAAGTGGAAGAGGTGGTAGATGGTGGAAGACAGGTGTACGCTGGTAAGTTCGGCTTTTTTGAAGTAAATGAATGATTTATGATTAGTTATGAGAAATGCTATTTTCCTTTCTTTCTTTTTATTGTTTTTGGCTGTCATACTGGCTTGTGTGAAGTAATAGGGATAATGGGTGGGGATTTAATGGGGTGAATTGCTGATAGGAAGTGTCGCTTTGGCAAATAGACTTGTTTGGGGAAAGAAATATTGTGAATTATTTCTTAGAGGCAGGGGTTTATTGTTTATTAAGCGGAGAAATGTAATTTTTCTTTTAATCCAGTTTTTATTATTGTATTTTGGTATTGTAATTATGATGAAAGTGGATATAGCTTTGTGGAATGTAATGAATAAATTCAAGTACATTTACGTAATTGAATACGTGAATTCATCAATAATTCCAAGAATACTGTTAATATTTAATTGATAGTGTACTTCTCTACTCTATTTTTCTTTTTTTTTTGCTAATAATTAATTAAAATTATTTAGCTTTATTTTGTTTGAAACAATGGGAATATATCATATTTTTTAAATAAAGGGCTAATTATGCTATTGCTATAACTCTTTATTTGTTAGATAATGTTATAATATTTGTAAAAGCAAAGTATATATATTTCTTTTAATTGTAATAAAAGTGAAATTAGTTACTCCCATTTTCTTAAGAACAAGCGAATTATATTATATCGAATTGAAACACGATGTTAAAATTCAATATCTATTTTTGACAGTAATAATAGGATAATATATTTTAATCCAAACTAATAGTTTAAATTCAATACAGAAATGAATTGTTCAATTCTCATAGTAATTTTGGAGACTTTCATCAGGCAATCCAAATATACAAGAGTTAATATGACGTCACGTTACAACTTGAAATTTAATATCCCTTTGTGAACGAAATGGAGAGATTTAGCATCTCAAGAATCTCTCAAACATAACCTCCTCAATACCAAAGTTCATTCACCATTTTTTCGTCGTATTAAACGCGTATTTTGAAATGAAACTTACATCAGAATTTTTGCGGAATCTTTCCACTGCGACTACTTTAGTATCCTCGGTGAGGAAACTGAAATAGAGTTCGAAATGAAATTTTTCGAGTAAAAGGAAATTGAAATGAGGAGACGGGATTTAGTCCTGTAACCGAGTTAGAAGGTACAGAGAAAAATTAATCAGAATCTTTTCAATCTTTTCCAAAAATATCACGTAACCTTCTGCTCAAGATCTTCGAAACGATTCGAAACGGCGTCGAAAATATGGCGGCGAGTATTATGCAGATTTATTTTACCGATAGTGCCATACTGAAAAAATATGTGCAGTCTCGAATCATTAAAACGGGGCATTTCAACCATGTCATAAGCAGCTTAAAGATTCAGCGATCCACAGAAGAGGCGGGCTTTTACGTATTTCAAATAAATAACGTCACAGCACTGAGAACTCGTTCACTCCATAGTAAAAGACGATGTAAATACTTCTTTAATATCGTACAAATTAATCCTAATTTTTTATGAAAGGAAATTACTTGCATAATAATTTTTATAATATGACAGAAGAAATATTCATTTAGAAAATAATGTTATTTTTCTACTTGATTTTATGTTCAATCTCAAAATGAATTGTGCAAGCATAAAAGAAAAATGTACATATAGATGTGTAAAACATGTACAAGGATTTAAACAATTTTTTAAATTCTTTTGCAAAAAGCACTAACGTAAATTTAAAAAATTTCAGGAAGAGTTTAAAAAATTCAACAAAGAACGCACTATAGTTGTCTTAAAGTTGTCTTTGAACAGTATTAAATTAAACGAAGGAATTGTTTCTACAAAACAGCCAGCAGCGGAATAATCTAACCTAATCACGTTTCTCG
The DNA here is from genome assembly GCF_001483705.2 of Eufriesea mexicana. Classification (NCBI taxonomy): domain Eukaryota; kingdom Metazoa; phylum Arthropoda; class Insecta; order Hymenoptera; family Apidae; genus Eufriesea; species Eufriesea mexicana. The sequence goes on from NW_016909647.1 coordinate 272,018, forward strand.
GTACACTCTGTACATGAGCTTAACGAATTTTTTCACATGCAATACACGAACGACAATGATATCTGTGGCATTAAAAATATGCTTTTTAATCAATACGTGCATCGTAAGAATTCGCGTTTGTAATTTTGCATCAATGCGCATCGAACACGAGCAGAGTGCATAGCATGGACCAATTAGTCGTAACCCAATCAGCTATGCGCGTTGTTAATAAATTTTTGAATTCCTCTTTATGAAAGATGAAACCACGTACACGGTACTTTATATAGATTTAAAACCGATGTCGAATTATTTTTTTCTGAAGCAAAATAAGATACTTTATTATATATAAACAATAAAGTATTGTATAGTTGTCGAAGGTTAAAATGTAAAATAATGTATTGAATTAATCAGTAAGAGAAGTTAATAAATAAAATAATAATTTGCAAATTTTCGTATGATCTTCATCTTCCCATAGATTAAAATTAAATAGATTAAAATTAAAATTAGGCTTAATAGAAGATATTTCAGAAGAATTTATTGCTTATTTATATGTAAAATATCTCATTATACTGTTTTTAATTTTGATAAATGATTAAATTAATTTTGATAATTATTTTATTTTTTAAATTTAAATTTGTATATCATAAATTACGTGACAAAATTATTTTCTAAAAATTTTCTGTGTAAAATGAAAATTGTATATTTAGGTGTTTCAGAAATATTGCAGAAAAAATAAGTAAATTTAATTTCGTGCGTACATGTTTGATATGTCTATCAATTGCATTCGTGATTTTAAATTTTGTAATTATTACTTTCAATGCCACATAGGAATTTCACAATGACGTTTACTTGATTAATTTATGTAGGGTGATGGAGTAAGTTATTAAGTTTTGACATATTTAAATGAAAATTCGGTATACAAATTTTCAGAATATTTGCACTTCGACATGTTCGAATAAATGCTTTTCGCAAAATTTTGAAAGTACATACATGCATTGATAAAACTAAAGGTTTTACAAAATTAAGCACATTTTGCATTTACTGCTACGTAACGTGGTTAATTAATAATTAAATTAATATTTAATTACAAAATATAAAGATTATATTTGAATAATTTACACCATGAATTTTCTGAAACAAAGTTAAACGGTTTAATCGGTATAATTATTCACTGTACCTGCCATTATTGAGAATTCTGATAAAAGAATAATGGAAGTAATTAACAATAAAAATACTTAGGAATATTTATCGTATCAGAACTAGACGTATCAACATTTTTATTTAAACAAAAAGCGTAAAGGCAATTGCCGTGAAGAGATCGCGATTTGCTTTTCTACATTATTTCGATGTCCCACGAACTCATTAATTATTCATCGTCAACTATACTTGTTTATATGCTATGTATCGTAAATGTATTTAGCACGTAAATTTTTAATCACGCCTCTGCATACTTATTCCATGCCTTTTATAAAATGTTAATAACCACTGTATCTAGCTGACGTTTGTAATTATATCCATAATTTACATAGAATGCAATATCCTCGTTATTTCCAAGCAAAAAGGAAGAGTTTCGCTTCATTTGTATCTATGCAAGCGAATGTATCTACTTTTCTACTTGCATCTACTTTTTCACGAAATACTCATAATTATCGTGGATTTCTCGAAACACGGAAACATGATTTTAATCGAGATCAGTAGTCTTAATACTCATGATCAACAAATTTAACAAAAAAAAAAAAAAAAATAATAAACTAAAATTTCTAA
>NW_016909647.1:274112-283582 GCF_001483705.2 Eufriesea mexicana
ATGATTTTAATCGAGATCAGTAGTCTTAATACTCATGATCAACAAATTTAACAAAAAAAAAAAAAAAATTAATAACTCAAATTTGTAACGAAGTATTTTCAAATTATTAATTATCTCCAAAATTATGATGAAATCACCCACGAAATTTATTCCAAATATCCCCCACGCTTAAAAAACAAAGAAAAAGGAGATCCGGAGAAAAGGGAATTGTAGAATCTCATTGAACATTTCCTTCGCGAAATCATCATAATTATCGTTAATTTCTGGAAACAGAAAACTGCGATCCCAATGAATACCAGCTCTTACAATATTCACGATTATTGAATTTAAACAAATTAAAAATAAAAATTACAACTCAAATTTATAATGAAATATTGTACTCGTAAATCATTAATTTTATAATAATTACGTTCAAATCTCTCATGAAACTAACTCGAAATATACCGAAATATTAACAGAAGAAAACAGCGAGAATGGGACAATAAAATCTCATCGACCCATTATTATTCTGTTCGCGAAATCCTTATAATTATCCCCAATTATTCGAAACAGGAACGCGATCCTCGGGGTACGAGTACACTGTAAAACTTCCGAACGTACATGCACATAGAGTCAGACATCGGGCACGATCCTCCAAGTGGAGTACACGAAATTAAAGTAATCTAGGATGATTCGACGAGAACGGCTATCATATGTCAGGTGTACGTGTACACCTGGTCTACCTGGGGGTCGGCTAGGCGAGCTAGCCTAGTTTACAGGCACTTCTGTGCCCGGGCATGCGTCGAACGTGGGTGCATGACTAATGGAAGTATGTGATTAAAACTTTCGTCGCAATTTCTAGCACGTAAAACTTCCAGCCAAAGCGCAGGAAAATTTAAGCACGTTTGTATGTACACACACACACACACACACAGTCCTGCGCAAGGATTGTGTTCGACGGATAAGTCGAGCGACGAGCAACGTCCACGAGGATTCCTTCAATTGTCCTTTTCGCTCCGACGGCCTTAAATTCGTCCCGTAAAAATGCTACGGAATAATTAGAAGCTTTTTTCCCCCCGTTCCTCCACCGACCTTGCCGACACGGGTAGCCTGGTGTCCCTCGATGGAAATATTTCACGCACCTCGAGACATCGTTGCGCGGACTCGTGGAACGGTTCAATTAGCCATTATACCGGATGTTCCTGTAACGCCGCCTGCACTGCATGCTTCCGACGAGGGCCGAGATGGAAAATTTGATGGAAAAAATTTTTCGGTATGACTTGGAGGGTTTAGATTTTATTGGTTTTTCGGGATTCCAAGAGTTAGAGGGTTTGCTTCCATGGATTTATAGCGTGGAATTGGTTGCGATTTGAAATTTGGAATTTGTCGTGTTATTTAAGTGTCCTCTTACTGGTCTGTGATTCGTTAGTTGGAATTTACGACATTGTTTAAAGAAGTTAATTTAATTATTATTATTAATAATATCATTAATGGACGAGTATCCTTTGGTATACGTAATCTCTCAGATTAAATCTGCCACTCACTTATTGCTACTCAAATAACGATTTGACCAGTAATTTGATCACTGAATTTTGGAAAGACCGGGAGAAACAGATGTACATTGAAAATTCCGCGATAGCAAATGACAGAATTTTCAATCGAAGATTAAGAATTGGTGATAGAGGTTGTGGTAGGTTTAAGAGGACAAGAAATTAATTAATATAGGGAAACTTGTCCAAAATCGTAATAATTCTTTTAACATAGTTTTACTAACTATGTTTATTTCTTGATTAAAGGAAATGTGATTTCTAATGGATGGATTTAACACTTTTGATTTAAAGTAAATGAATGAACGAATAGTAAAATTTAATGTTCAGTTAGGTGCATGGAAAATTTTGTTATAAAATTTTATTTAAATAATCCGAGCATACTAATTTACCAATTTAAGGATTTTCACGAATAAGAAAATTAAATAATAACAGTGTGATGTAATATTATCAGAGAAATAATTTATTCTCCAGAATTTAGGTAGGATCGTCCAATGCACTAAAAATTTCTAAAATTTTAATAAAAGAGTCTATAGAAAACAATGTGTCATTAATATATCTCGTATAACTATAAATGAGGTATTCATAAAATCGTATGTAGAACAGAAATTCAATAGCAATTTTAATTATTGACTTATCAAAATATTGGAAGAATGTTAAATAAGAAAAACAACACTTCTACCACGTGACTGTAAAACAGTCATAAATGCTAATAATAATTCACATTAAACGTCAATTAGTAAAATCACTTTTTCTCTCAAAGGAACGTAAAAGAAAGAAGCATTCTCATTCCATAAAATCGCATCATCGTTGAAGTTGAACAGCTAAGAATAATGCAAAGAATTTTGTTCATCCTGCTAATATTTATTCATCCACAGACGACCATAATTCCTATTATTACTCTCGCATTCGAGATTCTTCGAGGAAGAATCTCGGGCAAGAACAAATTGAAATGTACAAAGGAAGCGAATTGCGATCCCGAATCCTTTAAACGCAAAGAATGTCTCGAATACTGGCAAAACGAAACTTTGTCTCACAGTCGGGTAACACCATGGCTGATGGAAAAATTGCATCGTTACTCTCTGGTAATTAATCTGTAACAAAACAAAATGAATTCTCTACTTTCCTATTCCCTTGCCCTTTTCCCTCTGCTTTCTCAATACCTCGGTGAATTTCAATTTCGTTAGACGCGTCGTTTGAACGAGCAAGTGGTAAATTGCGAGTAATTTTTCCCCGATACCGTGCCACTCTTTCGGAGACACAAGTCGAACTTGTCGGGGAACACGAACAGTAATTAATTTACTACAGAAGGCCTCGCGGACGTATGAATCGCGTACGCGCGTTTAATTGCTCTGAAACACAAATTCCGCGGTTCGAACGCGCATACGAAAATGAAACAGGACTGGCTGCGAGGTATTTACGTACAGAATTTCGCGCGATGTCGTTGCAATTACGTCTCCGTCTCCCCTCGCTCGCCCCTCTTCTCTCATTTTCCTGCAATTTTCTCCACCTTTTTTTCACGACCGTTCGGGAAAATAACGAATTTTTCCTATTTTCCGTTGTTTATTTCTTTTCTTTCCGCTTTTTCCTCGCACGTGTCCCTTCTCTCCTCTCTCTTACTTTCTCTCTCTCTCTCGAGTTACCTCACCTGGGAATAATAGTGCTCGAAGATGCGAGGCGATAGCTCGTCTCTCTCACTTTCTCTCTCTCTCTCGAGTTACCTCACCTGGGAATAATAGTGCTCGAAGATGCGAGGCGATCTCAAAGCGACGACGCTAAAATGCCGCCAGTTTAGTGACTTCGCAATGAAAACGAAAACTCGTCTATGCCACGGTATGCAGTCCAGGGTTTATTCCTGTTTAAGCCTTAAATGCAATGTGTTGTCGTTTGGCAACGTGCCTGCGTTGCTTGCCGAAGCAGATGCAGAGCACTTACTGCGTTGTGTATTCGGATGTAGTTATATAGGAAAGGGGCACGGTATCATTGGATGCAGGAGAATATATGAAACGTTTCTGTGGTTGTAAGAAAAAACAACTTCTGTCGCAATTTCAAACGATTCTAGTTTATTTCTTTAATTGGCTGGCAAAATGTATGATTTCTTCATCGGAATGGAACGAATAAAATAAATTTCATTCGATGTTCGGAATTTCAAATGGGAATATGTTGAGGCTGACTATAGATAAATATTTTTACTATTATTCGAAGATTCATTGTGTATTTTTATTACTATTTTTGTGTGTTATTAGTCGAATTTCACGATGATGTTTGTAAGTTTGTATCTGTTTAATGAATGGTATTGTATAAGTTTGGAAATGGAAGGATTTGGGTATTTCTTATAGTTAGAAAAATAAATATTCTTTTCGTCTCATCCATTTAATATTTTGGACAATTTAAATAATTAATTCGTCGTTAATCTCCTCTGAAAGCTTGAAAAATTAATTCGTTCGGGTGTGTAACTAATCCTGTCGATTTAATTAATTATTTCTCTCAGAGCTGAGTTACTTCTTAAGCACTTGGCTCCAATTCCTCGATATTGACGTATCGTAGCCTTATTCTCAGGATTAAGGATTAAATGTAGACGTGAACATCTCGAGTAAGGATCTTTAATTACCTATCACTAACACATGGACCCCCAGAGTACTTGAGCCGATCGGCAGGACGTGAACAAGGGTAACGAAATAAGGCTTTGAATTTATCCTAAATTTCTTTACATTAAACAAATCCCTATTCCTTCCTGACAAACGATTTTAGTGGAATCTTTTGGAAGTAAAAGATTATTCCATAAATCGAGATTTCAGTCGTTTAAAAATTTCAGAAATATATAGGAGTAAATAGTACAAATGCTGAAGCTTTTGATCAATCGATCACCATTTTATCCCGCTATTTGAAAGACTAAGATTTATGCTATTTTTCCACGACAATACTTGTCACGGTATATGAAATATTTTTATAGCTTCGACACTTCACTTATGAAATAATAGAGTAGGAAATCGATGTTATTCTTTGTCAATAATACACTTCCAGAAAGACTGTGTATTATTAACAGACAGTTAAATAACGAAGTCGTTCAGAAAACTCCAGATAATTTTTAAATTAATAAAGATAGGAAATAAAGGAGATCAAAAATTGCACGTAAGAAACTACGTAACTTTTTCTCATATAAATAACTATATGCGTACCTACTCAGGAAGATAATAAAAAATAAATAAAAATTGCAAAGTTGATAATATGTTGCAAAAATAGATGGAAATTAAAGTTTGGTAAAATGTTGCATACATACTTCGGTTAAATAAGCGTTAGCTTAATTACTCACACTTTTGATAATAAAAGCAATTCTGAAACAGTTTCCAAGCTACTTTCCCTCAAGTAAGTTAAGATTATACGAAATTTTTCGTTCTCCGGCAGAATTGCACCACTTCCAAAATTTCATCAAACGAAACGTGAACTTTCAATCAAGAAATACATCCCACCAACTAAATTCTTCTCTTGAGTGTCAATCAATTTTCGTGTAACCACAGACCAAAATGGAACGGTATTCCTTCCGTTCTCCAATGATGTTCAGTCAAAGCGATATTCATTTAAACCTCCAATCAAAATTTTTAAACAAACTGTATTCCAAATATCTCGTTGATTTCGCGAGGATTCATAATTGCCAGAATTGTGAACTTCCTTCGAAGACAAATACTCTGTTGCTTTAATTTCAACCTCAGAAAAAATCCTACAATATATAATTGCAACACTTTTCTCTTTTCATTTAATAATTTAAAATAAAATGCTATACGAACATGCATATCCTATTCAAGCATCGAAATGCTTCAGAACAGAACTCTAATATCGTATTATTAGACGTACAATAGAGCGAAATTTCATATTGATCGTTCAGTCGCAATAAACGTCCAAAATTAAACAAGTAGGTTCCTGCAGTACAATAAAGGATATTAGAAATTATATATGTTTTCGAATAATTATACGAATAATATATTACTGAGAAATCATATCAGCAATATCTGCATACTTTTATAAAAATTTAGTTAAAATTGGAATTAATAAAAAATTACACGTTTTGTGAAATATTCCTTAAAGTTGTTTCATATAAGCTATTAACGCTTAAAGTTGATACGTGATTTCAGAAAGATTGAGATTAATTTCGGTGTAATAAGAGGCCGGGTTATACCTTCTGAGAATATATCATAATTAAACATTCATTAAAGCTATTACGTGTAATTTATTAATTGTAAAATTATATCCGTTATGGAACCCACAGATTTTTATACAAATTAAAACTAAATTTGGTTTAAGAAATTATTTCGTTCTATAAACGATCGAGAGTGAAAAGCACCTAAAGAGCTAATTGTAAGCCTCCACGTGTGACGAATCATTGATAATTCTTAAGAGAAATTCGAGTAGTTCAGCAGAGACCACAGTGTGAAATAAACCTTTTTGGAGGCAAGACGCTTTTAAATTTTCGACCAGTACTCCTTCGTGTCACCCTTACCATACTCCTTATATTATAATATATGATCTATCGTGTGAAATATTCTATCCATAATAGTACCGATACATCTTGGCATGAATTTAAATTAAATTCGAATGAATAGAAACCAGATTGTACATTTTGGGAATAAATAAAGACGAAACGTGACTCTTGGAAATAAGGTAAAAGAAATTAATTGAAATTCGTTCCCAGAATGTTGCAGCTTACTCGATAAGCATACTTGATAATGTTAAAGCACACTCGTTGAAAGTAAGCTGGAAAATTGCAACGTTTCTCTTTTCGTTATTTCGTCGTGTAATTTTCACGCCAGGCAAAGAAACAAAATTCCACGTTTCATGTCTTTAGAAGTCGTTTTATATAAAGTAAACTCGAGCTACAATTATTTCTGCACGATGCAGGCCAATAGTGATTTTTGGGTCTCGGGGACCTTCGCTATTGGGCCGTCAAAAGCTGTCAAAAAGTCATGCTCGGGTTTCGGTTTATAAGGACCATCCGTTTTCTGGAAAGGCTCAGTCTCAAACCTAGCACAGTACGGCAATATAGTAACCCATAATGACACGTACACTCCTTTATATCTGTATTTGCATTTTTCGTTAATAATAAACTTTATATATTTCGTTGCTATACAACTGCATACGGTTAGTTTCCTACGCATTCTAATAAACGCTGCAATTTCTTTCGAGAAATTACGAGAGTATCACACAGTAAACATTGATAGATGTGGGACTGGAATAAGTACGGCCCTGAAAGAATGTCAAGTGTGTTTGGACTTAGAATGAAAGTGACCGTGTGCAAGAGGATTGACTGCAAAGAATGTTTATCGTAAAGTCGAGTGAAAGTTTAGGGATGCGTCCAGAGTGGCTGAAGTACCTGGCCCACCATGATTGGAAAGGAAAGGGGGTGCTTTATGCTATGGGAAATTTATTTATGCTACGGAAAAAGAATGAATGCTTTAAATAAGGGTGCAAGGGCACGGGCAGGTCCAGTCTACAGTCTTTAACAGTCTCCAGGAGTTTTTTAAGAATTCTTAAGCTAGTGTCTAAGAGTGTGTCAGTAAGAAGTCAAAGTCGAATGTGCCCATAGCGAATCCCTCTTGTTTTATAACCGTCAATCTACGTATAAGCTTATTTTATTCTATCAAGAAGTAGCAGCGCTATTTTAGCCGATCCACCCAACCTGATCCCTACATAGATGTAACACATGCAAAAGCGAAGAGACAGAATTCCAGTTTCTAACAAGAACTACCCAACAACTCAAGGTGGATGAACTAGTCGCGGATGTATATTTGTAACAACTTTCAATGAATCATATCAGGGTATCCTCCATTAGGGTGTACGGCTTTTGTAACAGTTTGCATTAAACGGAATACATTTTATATATCGAGAGCGCAGATGCTTTTACCCGATATTCGCTTTCATCAGACACGCTATGGCCGTTTGAAGTTGCGATAGATCCTAGAAGCCTCAGATGATTCTAGTTAGCAAGCACAAAGCAGACATCGAACTGTGAGCAATCAAACGGGGAATACGAGAGACGCTTCGTTAAACACTTTCCGTCCCGGATGAAATTAATGAACCTTAAAAATAATCTTCCTGTCGATGCGAACAGCAGATAAACGAGTTAACAATCGGTTAATAACTTTTGTATACGATCCAATGTGTCGTCGGATTTTTCCTTCTCTCTCCTCGTATGAATAAACCATTTAATGTATTATTTACTATTATTATAGATTTTATGAATATTTTATGAATTTTACGATAAGCATAATGTAATAATTGTTGGTTGGGTTGTGTAATTTTTTATCCCTCTGTAGAATAATATAATTTGAAAGTAGTACCTCCATATATTTGTATCGTATAATGCATTATTTAGCATTATTATTATAATGTATGTTCAGTATTATAATGTTAGTGTATTATTAAATGAGTTTCGCAATTCATTAACTCTGTAATATCGTATCTCTTCAAAATAATATTCCCGTGTATCTGTACTGTGTAATGTGTGGTTGATTATATTTCGTAATTCATTAGGTGAAGCAACATCCTCGTACATCTGTATTATAAAGTGTATTATTTTGTTATTATACGTTTCATGTATTCTTGATTACATTGTTTAGTTATCTAACTCTCTGTAAAGTCAGATGGCAGCAGCATATATATTTAGTATATTGTAAATTATTAAGCCTCTGTACTACCATATGACTTCAAAACAATATCTCCGTACAACATCTCATTAGCTCTATATAAATTATGATTTGTTATAATTTCTCGATCGTTTATTATTATAACTGTATTAATTAAGACGTATCGATCGAAAGAATTAACAAATTTTCTCACACCGATCACCTGACATTTAAAAAACAAAAAGCTACTAATTAACTTTAATATTTCATAACTACATACTTTTATTTGTACGTTTTAATCCTTTGCACTCGACGATTTCTTGGTTAAAGAAGAGTAGAAAATCATGGATTTTCTACTAAAGAACTGGCGATACATTTTTGAGCAGTAAATAAAGAATTGTATAATAATAGAATTGTAGAATTATTCGACTTCGATACCTCGCACACTGTTACATTACATTTGATATATTAATTAATATCGATCTTCCAAATTTTGTGAAATGGTGACCGAAAGTCATCTCTCGAGTGCAAAGGGTTAATTTATTTACCTTTCAACGGAATAAAATATCTTCATTAACACGTCCTTTAAAACAGCTCCTCGCATAAATTGCGATAATGTATCATCCCTTCCCTCTAAATTATTACGTAAATTACACAGAACAATCTCTTCAAGATCGCGTAACATTTTTTCCTCGACTAAGAAACTGCATATAATTTGATCCACGACGTGAATTAATCACGAGCATTAACACGATGCAAGGGTACAAATAAATCGCGTCGCGAGTAAGCCGAACAACCCCCGCCTGATTGAATCTACCTGAAAATCTTCCGGCTGTTGCGGCCAGAATTAGTAAATACAATTAGGTAGATGGAAACGCAAGTGTAGCCTGTGGGGCCTTCTTGCACTTCCTCGCAATTATTACCGTGATTAATTTTCCGCGACTTATCCAGTTTAACTTTAACCGCGTCTCACCCTGGCAGGCCAGTGCCAGCAATTGCTAAACACCGAAAGGGAAGTATCGGTTAATCGAATATTAGCTATTAAACACTCGGCGAGTAAACTTCCCAACAATTCCACCAACTTTCTTCCACGCTTTTATCGAGTTTCCAGCTTTCCTCGTTTCCATTTTATTTCCTGTACCCGCGCCCCGCCATATTTCTATACCGTTCAACCTGCGATTGTTATTTATTTTCCAAGTACGATTAAACGAATTAAACGATCTCGTCGGGAAAAACAGGAGGAAAAAGCGAATACAGTGGAAGCTCGATAAAGTTCCAGCACGTTTAAATGTTTTCGTAAAAAACACAATGTTCCTTTGCAGCAGGA
>NW_016909647.1:284149-318415 GCF_001483705.2 Eufriesea mexicana
AATTCCCTTGATTTTCCTTTTCTCATCTCGATTCGTATAAAAGTTTCGCTTTTATTCAACCCGGCCGACAACTTCTGCCAGACATCACCCGATTCGCCGGCAACTTTTTCCGATTTTAAGTGTCTTCTGGCTGCGGCAGATCTCGATTCAAATTTCTCATTTTGTTTAGCAACAATGGCGGAGTCGACGATTTCTGTTAAACAATTTCCTCGGGCCGTGATGTCAGTCGTGGGTCGTTAGTTCTATTATAGCTGGTTCTATTGTACCTCACGGTATTGAACAGTCGTACACGAAACGGTACACGTAATAGGAATATCACGATTTCTTGGTAAGAAGTATGGAAGCCACAGTTAACTATAGCCGTGACGACCTAGATCATCTTCTTGGAATGTAACCTACTGGATCCAGGTAAACGTAATAGTCCATGGGTCTGTGTAACGTCGACCCACTGGATGCCAAGTATAATGCATATCGAAGTATAATACGCGACGTTCAAATTCGGTGGCACGTGATTTTTGGTGTAGTTGGGTGATGTATTTGCGAAGAATGAAACGATTTTACCGAAAATATTGTCTTTGCAATTATGATTTCCTACGAGCGGAAATATGTCTGACAGATTGTTGTGGTTTGAAGAAGTTGATGAAAGATTCTACGATTTGTACCGTTCCTTCAGTATCTTGTTATATTTTACGATGTTTCGGTGTATCTGGTGGCAAAATAAATCATTACAAATATCGTACATTTTTTAGATAATCTACACAGGTAGGTTAAGTATTGTATAATAATCCTAGACGAATTAGGTATTCTCTATACGATGCTATTGACAAAAACATTAGAAAAATATTTCTGTTACACATGTACCAGTGATTACGAAAGATTTTAATATTATATTAAGTTTGCATTGCATGCACTCATATTACGATAAAAACATTTTTGATAAAGTACGAAGAAATTAAATTCTTGAATCGAGATTGTAGTTTCGACACCATTCATTTTTCAATTTAGAATATATTTGAAACTTTTAATACTTCGGGTCGAAATATTTGCGACTTAAACCACTTCTATAATTAGCAAAACGTACTTAAAAAAGAAGGAAATAAAATAAAGCTTGATATTTGAATACAATGTTACAGTAATATTATCAAAATATTTTGTTACGTTACTACGAATAAGAAAATGCTTCAAAATAAGATTAATAACGTTTCCTTTTTCATATAAACGAGAAAATAATAGTCCACGTAAAAAGCATTTATTCCACTGATTTATTTCTAGGCGTTTCTGTTAAAAATATATCTACCAGACGTGTACTTCTTTTGCTCGTGATTGGTCGATTCACTGTTTGCTGTAATTTTACCCAGGATGAGATCGTGTCACCGATAATCCATTCTGTATTTTACAATTGGTAATAAATCAGTGTTGCACGCTGAATTTTACTCGGGATTTTGAAAGCTACTCGCTTTATAGGCGTTCATATAGGAGCAGGAATTTCCGCCCGTCATTTCATACGGAGTAAATGATAATGATGGAGTACACTTGTATCAGATCTCACTTCCAAATCGCAGATAGCTCCAATGATAGAGTAGTACAGCTCATTATGGCATTGGTTAAATAAGGGAATCACTGAGAACATGGGGAATTGAAATTGCTCAATCCTCTTGATTTAGAGGAAATTCTCTGTGAAAGGTAGATGAAATTGGAAGATAATAAGGGTATATACTCGGGAAAATTTCACGAAAATTTTCAGCTTAGATCGATCACTCAATGTAAGATTGTATATTTTATTTTCTATATGCAAATGAATGAATAAAAATTGCGAGATTTAATATATATAATAAACTATATAAAAGTCTAAAATAGGGTTTAAAGCAGGTTTATTTTATAGTCTAGACGAGAAAGATTACTTCTAATTAAATAAATTTTCATTTCATTCTTTAATTTATTTTAGATATTATAATTGTAAAAATAAATACTTTAAACATATATTTGCTTTGCTATCAAACTCTTCCTATTTCCTATTCTCATTTTTTAATACAAGTATTGCGCAGAAAATTACCTTAAATGATTATTTATTTTATTTTCACAGATAAAATAAACGATTGGAGAAGAACAATGCGCAAATAAATTTACAGGCGTTTATAATTTTCTTCATTTTCAACTCCAACCTTTCATTTCGAGTTTTCAGTTATAATGGAATGATGGATTGCTGATTGATCGCTTCGAAAAATTCTCATAATATAAAGAGTTGATATCGGTTATATGAATTACAGAAATTTTCTACAATTTTATTGAAAGTAGTTTAACGAAGTAATATGCTACTTTTTTAAAAGAATTTTTCAATGAACGAATGAGCAGTTCTAATTTGCCTAATGGAGATATTAAATCATAGAGTTTTTGTAAAAATGCACGAACTATTGTTTAGCAATATAATAATATTCAATTTTCTGTATAGAAAATAAATTTTTAATGACGCAATGTGGTGCTCATTTCTTCAGTATTTCTCAATGAACGAACGATTACCTTGATTCGAAGAGAAATTCAATCGTAGAGGTTGTACAAATTGCACGATTGGGATTGTAACTTTAGAAAGACCGCAAATGAAGTAGAAACTTCTTAACAAAATACGATCGCAATCAGGACGATAAACCGCGTCGTGTTTCTAAGCAAGCAAGTCTAACGCTTTCCTGATACACATCTGAATTTGTTTATCGTCATCGTTCACTTAACTGCTGATTTTATCTTGTTTGCATAGCACCTTTTGTGGGAAAGGAGATAGTGTTTGCTCCGATAAATAAAAATGAAAACAGTTACAATTTCATACAACATATCGGAGATTTTGAATAAATGGAAATTTCATAAAAATACAAATTTTTATTTTCCATGGTTAAAATTTAAACCTGCCATAAGAGACCAATACAAGACAGAAACGACAATTTTATAAATATAGGAAAATATAATACAATACTATATTCCATTTTCATTTGTTTACACAATTATGTACTAAATTCATACATTTATTATATAATTCACGTAATGACGCATTGTTAAATTTCTTTCCAACTCATTATCTCGTTCCTTAAAAGCATACTTCTGTTTACAAATAAAAGTTAATAAGTTAATGAGAAAATAATGATTTGCGAATTTTTCGACTCCATAAGATAGTGTAACTTACACTGCTGCAGTGTATTTAAACCTTCCACACCACTAATTTTCTTACCTAACACTGTAATATTCCAATATTTTACGTATTTCAGAATCTTTTGTACACTTGACTTCCAATATTTCAAAATCGGTATTTTATTACCAACACAATTGCACGCTCGCCAACACATACATTTCCAACAGCCATAAGCCTGAAGCTTTCAAAATTCCAGTTACAAAAAGCGTTTGCCAAATAAACCTCTGAACTCGTAATCCTCTCACATAACATCCCAATCCAAGCCCAACAAATCCGCGCTAACAAAACCGCAAACCAAGATCATCACCAATTCGTAACTCCCAACCCCTCTGAAACCCCATTGCAAATCCGAAGATCCTTCACCCTTCATCCGTCGCCTTCCTTCAAAACCCAAAGTACCAAAAACCTCGATCTCCACGATCTCGGTAACAAGAGGAATCCGGGCGTCGAAAGTTAACGGAACGCGATGATAATCAGGGCGAGCGTCGAAGCGCGACGCGTCGGCAGCACGTGCACGCCGCCTGGTCGCCGATAAAAATCCTGCGAGTCGACGTGGTCGTGGTCGTGGTCGTTGGAGGGTTAAAATCAAAAGGCATGCGCTGGCAATCGGAGCACAAAGTGTGCCATTGAGATTTGTAACGCCTGACGGCGCAGCCAGACACGTCGAGGGCGCTGCTGCGGTAGCCTCTTTTTTTTTCCCCCAGTTTTCCGCTTCTTTTTTTTCACTCTGTCTCTCTTTCTCTCTCTTTCTCTTCACCTCTCGCTTCTTGCAGCCCACGAGTCACCGCCTACATCCCTCGAATCCAGCAACGTGTACACCAGCCAGCCAGCCAGCCAGCCGGCGACTCCATAAATATGCATTCCATTTAATGAGACCGGCATAGCACGTGGAACACGGTTTCGTAGGCGGATGCAGTTACGTTCCGCGGACACGCGGGTCTGCACACGAGAACGCGACATAAAGCCATTGAATTCGCGCATCGTGGCATGTGCGCATTGTTGCGCCACCAGCGAGTGCAACTCGAGTGTCTTGAGTGTCATCGAGATTCTTCTGTCTCCCAGCCGGAGCCCACGTGGCGCGGCAAGCGTGCGAGAGGCAGAGAGAGAGAGAGAGAGAGAGAGAGAGAGAGAGAGAGAGAGAGAGAGAGAGAGAGAGAGCGAGAACTAACGATGATCGTTCAGCTCTAGTGCTCTATTACAAGGAAAAGACCTATTGTGGCATTTCCCTGTTAGGATTTCCAAGTTCCGCCGCGTCGCGACACTAGCGCCGCCGTGGCCCTCATCTCCTGTACCTCCGCGCCATGCCCGCGCACAGAGATGAGGGTATCGGCGGGAAAGTTCGTGAATCGCTGCGAGATCTTTGTATTTGGTGAAGAGAATTTTTTAAACACTACTTTGAAATTCGTGATATACTTAACAACAACAGTCATCTCGGCTTATTAAGAGAATTTGAACGGAATACATTCATACTGAATCGACCATTTCTTGCGTCAACTAGTTTCAAATCGGATTTATCAAAATAAGCTATTGTATTGCCCATAATACAGGAACAATCTCGCGATAACAGAGGCAAATGCTAAAATTCGGACATATGAACAGGACGAATTTGAATGCAAATTTTAAGATCGAATAATCGCGATAAACCTGCAATCGGTTAATAAAATAACGAGTCGGAATCGCGCGAAACGCAGTTTTGCAGCTTCGATTCGCAGGAGTGTTTATTTCCTGACGTACATACGCGTTTATTTGACCAAGAATCGTATATTCTGTACATGAAACTAACGATAAAATAACAAACTCCGTAACAAGGCGTAACGTTTGATTACAATTTTGTTGACACCGGTTTCCTACGGGTCCGCATTCCCTATCGGCATGCACACAATAGAGACCTATAATCTGACATAATTAAAGCGTGAAGAACACAAAGAGTCGGCTCGAACTATGTCCAATTAAAATGATTCCACACTCGATATAATTAGTACACCGTTCAATGGGAACGCCACTTAATACCGGTGCCTTTACGCGATACTGGAACACGTGAAAAGCATTGTACCATTCCGTCAAGCTGAAATCCCTCGAGTACCATTCACGAGGCTCTGATTGCCGAAGGAACGGGCAAAATAATAAGAATTGGTTTTAATTATGAATTTCCACTTTATGCTACAATCGATGCGTTCGGAAGAAACGTACCGTTAAATTTGACACAATTTGCTGGAACGTACACTACCGATCAAAAGATTCGAATTATTTTCAATATTCGCTTCTCGTGGACGAAAAATGGATGGAAAATAATTTCGAATGGATTTTGAATGTACGAGTAATGACTTTTCTGCAGTTCTGTGTAAATACTAACTTCGAATAGATGGAAAATGAAATATAGTTTGATAAATTTTGCATTAAAAAATTCGACATGCACGGAGTTATCATTTTGATTCATTCCTTTAATTATAGCTTGCCTGTAAATAGCAATTTTAAAGAGGGTTTAAATACGCATTGATAAATCTTCTACGTAAAAATTCGATTTTCATTGTCTAATAATTTTTAGCCACTTCATTTCTGCTATTTGTACATTTGTACATTTTCCGTAAGAAGAAATTCGATTCATTTCGACTGATAAATTTTAACCATTTCTTTCCCTGCAGCTATATTGAAATACCCGTCACAATATGTATTTCAAAAATGAAGAAATTTTAAAAATTCGATATTTAGTTGAGAAAAATTTAGACACAGACAAATGAATGCTGCATTATATATATTTGAAATAAAGGTTAATCAATTATTTTTAATATAATGTATCGAGTGGTTAAATAAAATTGGTTACACTGAAGATTAATTCTTTCTGGTGATTGATCATTTCTGATCTAGAATATTTTGATAGACTTCACCTTCATTGAACGTTAAGTTCGTTTATAAAGAAGGGGACGAAGAAGGAAGGCACATCGACTGCAAGAATTTTAATAAAAACTTGAGAACATTTCACAAGTTTGCCATGAAGAAATCCCAATTTACGGGAAAGCCATATTTTCTTCCTTAAGGAATGTATTTTTGGTCTTCTCTGTCTGATTACTTTTTCATTCGAAGCTACCAAAGAACGTTAAGAGATCGATGCTTCGAAAGAACAAATTAAGCATCTCGAATACGGAATGCCTGACTAATGCAACGCGTTAAAGTTCACAGAGATATCTAGAAATTATCTGAATGTTAAAAATGGTCAGCTAATAATTCAAGTACTTTATCAGGAGAGAGAAAAAGAGAAAGAGCAAACGATCTACATCTCAAGTTCATAAATCCGGTTTCTCTTTCTCTAAAAATAAAAGGCTACGTTGAAAATGTGTTGGACTTCTGGAAATTGAGCAAGTTAGCATTAAAACGTTGAAAAGGGCGAAATTAATTCGTAAAAAGGGATCGATACTTTATTCTCATTGAGGACGGATTAATTAATTCACGAATATACACGAGGTTATTAATTATGGCGGGCGAGAACTGGTTAACATTTAAGTCGTTGTAGCGTTTAGCTACTCATTCGAGGATCACGACGAAAAGGAGGCGACTCGAAGGTTACGTGACTCAAGTTTTTAGCACGACGTTCCAGGATCATTTGTCACTCGAATATCTATATAAAAATAACGGAGTAGTCGTTGTGATCTATAAATCAACCGATTCAGCTACATCTTTGAGAAGCAGTTTCAAAGTCTCGTGACTCGCGTTTTTACTCTGCCTACGCTGAGGCATTAAATCTTCTTGCAATCATGCGCATGCATTGCAGCTCCATGAGAATATCTTTTATCACCCTCGAATGTTTATGGTGTGATCGATTAGGTAAAAGTGTATAATCGGCAATTTCGATGCTATTGTTTATAAGAAAGTTCATGTTTGTCGTTTATTAATAAAGTAATAACGTTTCAGTTTTGTATTTAAAATGTAAGTACACTAATTGCATTTGTAGATATTACGAGTTAATAATATGATGCTATATTTATAATAAATTAATAACGTTGGTAACGTACTGTACACCAGTTCTATAATGTTTTGGGTTTGCTGTGCTATTGTTATTATTTCTTTCTTATTTGACATTAATTTTGGCATTAGATAAAAATATAGAATATTTTCCTGAAAAATATAAATGTAAACGTAAATATACAGGAAAACTAAGGGAAGACTATACTTTAAACCAGATGATTTCTTAGAAACACAAAATTATTTCAAACAAAAGACACTGTAGAATCAATGTTTGATTAATTTAGTAATTCTAGAACTAACAATTTCACAAATTTGGAGTATCAGAATCACCCAATACTTACACAAAACTATACAGAACCAGCTGAAGACTATACCAACCAAATATACAACATTCCAAAGAAACAAGCTACATAAGTTCAAATTTATTTTCCAGAGAACATCCTCCATATCTACACATCAACCTTCAAAGATTAATTACCAATCCACAGATTTGGAGTATTAAGATTAGTTAACACTGTAAAAAACTATACAGAACCACGTGAAAACCATTCCAACGAAATGTACAACGTTCCAGGAAGAAAGATAAAATTACGCAAGATCAAACCTAAAGTCCAGAAAACGTACTCGCGCATAGCAACTACCGAAGACACCAACAATCTCCAATCTACGGCACAGTTCGAACCACGTAACACTCGAAAACCACCTAACATCCTTCCCTGTCAACCGGATCCCGTCATGCAGGATGAAACCCAAGGTTAAAAGATCGCATTATGCAAAACCAGGCTGGATGAGCCGCGATTATAGGAGATAGCAAAGTTTGCCTCGTTGATAGAGATCGAAACGAAGTTGGCCGACGCGCACCTTGGAACCCGATAAAACGCATAATCAGTTTTCCTCATGTAGGTACGCCGACACGTTAAAGGACGTCTTCGTATCAGGCTAACTTTCTTCCGCAAACTTTCGCCATTTTTCCAGCCGCGTTCACCATCTCGCTCACGCCAATGTCGCGATGCGCCACAGTGTCGATATTATTGGCATCGTGCACAATAATTACAGGATGAGTTGTGGGTTTACTTGGTCCCGCGTGGTGATCGATCGATCCTCCGGTACTCGGGCGGCGCAGGAATTATTTCGAAGGAAAATCGAGCCTCGGCCAATTTCAACTTTTAACAAACTACCACGCCGGTCACGTCTCTCTGAGAACAGCCCGGCGAACGGAACTTCCTCGCCGCGAATTGCGACCCCAGCCCGCGATTAAATGAAATTTCGAGTCCACAGTTTTCTTTTCTTCCTCCTCCTGTTTGCTTCCTAAATGTGTTTCCGTACACTTGCACGTTTACGACCGAATTCCACGGAGTGTTTGACGAAGCGGTCGGGGGTACAGAATCGCGTATTTGTCGAGAATTCTATTTTTCAACCGCTATTTGTACGGTTTAATTTTATCTCGATTAGCGTATATACGACTACGATTCGCTTTCTTCAGAGAATCGGGATTATCTTATTTTCGTTGAAGTTGAAGCAGACGGATTGAGAGAATTGGGGATGAAAAATTGCATTTGGGGTTTAATAGTGGAATTATTCGATGAAATCATTTTTGCATTCGCGTTCGAGATGAGAATGAGAATTTTATAGTTATTGCATTTTCGTTTGTGATTCTTTTATTTTTCGGCATCGAGATTATTTTATTTTTGACGAGATTGAACTTCGGAGTGGAAGATTTATTTCAGTGTTATTTTAGCCTTCTAAATACCTTTTAAAATTTTTATTTTCGCACTTGTATATATACCGATGTAACGTTATAGCGATTGCTGCAGTTTTATAATTTTCTCCTTTCCGAAATTGTTTTATTTGTATTACGTTGAGTATGCTGATAGAGATTAGAATGGAGAATTGCATGTCATAAAGAGCAAAGAAAATTTTGCAATAAGTTCCAATTAATTGCTTACCAAGTTTTACTTTGAAAACAATGTCTGATTATTACGTGTTAGATCAAGGAGGAACGTATGGAAAATATTATATACTCATCGTCAACATTATTTACAAGCTCCATGAGAATTTGCGTGTTCCTTATTACAGTTTTGACAAATGTCACGATTTATTTTTATTCATTTAATTACACTCCCGGCGCTTTTTAATTGCTTAATTACGTTATGTTTAATTTCATTAATTAGCGTCGCAGATATCCGTTTTGCGAAGTTACGATATGAAAGCGCGCATGATTGCATTTATATTAAACTGTTATGAATAGAGCCATGTTGAATATTTATTTTCTATAAAATTGAACACTACGAGTGGATTAAAAAAGTAGAAGTTCTAATTAACGAGCCGAATGTAGCATATGATATTCGCATATACTTATGAGCATTCAAACTGCACCTATCATTTTCCGCTAATTACGCCAGCAATTCTTTCTCCTCTCCCTTCCACAACCATAATTTTTCTCGCGGTTTCGCAGAGAGCTGTAATAATTAAAGAATTAAATTTTCCGCTATCAAAGGCTCACGCGCGTTCATGTTTTCCCCAACATTTTGTTAACATTGTTCAAAGCATAATTCAGGTAATTCACGTTGGAGGGAATTTTTGCAGTTTTACGAGTATTTCATTTTATATATCGCTTTAGTCATATTAGACAACGAATACCACTTGCCATCTCGACCGGAATAATCGGAACTATGATCTCTATTAAAATTTGCATAGCGAGGGTGACAACGGATAAAGCGTTAAAAAGGCGAGAAAGAGAATGAAGAAGAAAAAAGACTCTCGCCCCGTACAGCCGGAGACTCGCCAATGTATGACCCGTGATTTAATGGTGTAACGACGAACTGTTTAAAAAGGATTTAATTACATCTGTTACTTCGTTGATTACTACGATCCTTTGTTTCCATTAAAACTCCACCTGACGTTTCACGGTTAAACAAAATGATTCTCACTTTCAAAGTTTTTAATTAAAACACCGGCAGCACCTTGCAGACA
This sequence comes from Eufriesea mexicana, assembly GCF_001483705.2. Classification (NCBI taxonomy): domain Eukaryota; kingdom Metazoa; phylum Arthropoda; class Insecta; order Hymenoptera; family Apidae; genus Eufriesea; species Eufriesea mexicana. The sequence continues at coordinate 294,258 of NW_016909647.1, forward strand.
TTAATTAATACGTTTTTCTATTTTTCAATTATTCCGCAGGACCGTCTTTTGTCACCTACAGAATAGCTCCTCCGGTTACTTTGAAATTTATAACAAAGCTTCTTGGGCTAGAACTCGGTACCCAAAATGGCCGACAGAGAGTCACACCGCGTGGCGCTAGTGTCGCGTTCATTTTACCGTAGTTAATTGGAAATTTTCTCCCGCGTCTGACTGTCCAAGTGGGTAATCGACAGACTAGAAATTGGAATTGTGAAAACGGAAATGCAAAACGTAAAATTTCAGTTTCGAGTATTCATTAATTTCCGAGATATTCATTTTTTGCACTCGGGGAATTCTTTTATCGGGTCGATTACTGATTTTAAGCAGATTTTTGTAGCGAAGAACATATTAAAATTAAACATTTTTTTTGAGAAGAGATAAATTAGAAACATCTCTGAGTTTCTTCATAACGTACTCTTACCCAACTTCTTCACCTTCATTGGTGAAAATTGAATAATAAATTACTGATTAATAATTGTCACTGTAGAGGTGCCAATGGAAGGCAAAGGGTTAATGAAAACTTTTTTGTAATATTTTTATATCGGATCAACTTAAAAATTCGCACGTATTTGGATCACACGCGTAATTCGTTTTGGCAATTTTATACAAATATAATACAAACGTAAATTATATTTACGATTAGAATAGTGAAACGTATTTTATTTGCATTGTTTTAAAATTCCTGAAAAGTACAAACGGACTTGTGGATAGGTCTGATACATTGAACTTTACTTATTCGTGTGTGTTCGTGAGACTTTGCAATGGTGTAATTGCCGCTTGATGGCGGTTGTATTCTTATCTACTTTCATTCTATCTTCAACCAATTTCGGAAGCAAAGCCTTTGTTGATTTCAAATTTCTCGGTGTTGTAGGGTCGACCGGCTTGACTGAAATGATTAACGAGACGCGAATTGCTTTTGCCTAGGTGAAATTAATCACTTTCAACCGACTTGAGAGGGAAAGAAAAACATGATTTTAATACTTGTATATTCATTGATGATACTAAGATTAGTGTTTTATTATACAAAGTTCGTTGTTTGTCGCGTTATATGCGCGACTAGTGGCCGTGTTCTCGATGTGAGTTTCATTTTTGTTGTTTAATATTTCTGGTAGGTCGTCAGTGGTGAAAAGTCTTTGCGAATATGTATTGGTCAAAATAATTATGGAGGGTGAATAAAAGGTAGATTTATGATTTATGACTTTCCACATTCCAGGAAGCGTCTTCTTAACATTAGAATTGCTAACGTGCGGTGTGTACTTGAATAGAAAATTTAATAATAATTATATCGTTATAACAATAGTACGTTTCTATCTTAATAAAAGCTAAAGAGTATCTAAACTTTCGAGAGATGATTCTCGGCAGCTCAACAAAATCCTACAGATTTAAAGACGATGTTAAATTTAAAATAATACGACGATACCTAGAATAGTGGAACAAAACAATTTTACATGAAAATTTATACACGAATACTGTCTAGATTATTGCTAAAAATATCATCGATTCCATGGGAGGAAAGCTTCAAATTATTACTTCCCTATAACTTCAAATATCCTACTGCTAATCTTTCGTTTAGCGTATCACAGAACTATCCTTTCTTTGCTGAAAATTATGCAAATATAAGATTTAATTAATTAAAATGTGAATTTCTTGCCTTTTTCTGTACTATACCTCAAACATCATGCTTCCCTCTTGGCGAAAGTAATTTTTGCAGTGTCATGAATAATATTATCATAAGCAAAAGCCACCGGTCCCTGTTAACTTGCTAAATTTTTCAATCCTTCATCTCTTTAATCAAGATGTGAAGTGTCTGAATAGGTGAAGAGTTTCGAGTACCTAAAGTAATAATATTCAGACTCTGAATAGTCTGTAAGTTCACTCACATGACAACACATAGCAAACGCTGTTGAAGATCCTGGTCCAAAGGCGAAACTTGACGAAACGCTAGAAAGGCGACATAGAATAGCACTCAGTGAGGAAAGTTGGGGAAAAATCACGAATCGTCAAATCGAACGGAAATCTCGTTAAAACGGCCACGAGAGATTAAATGGGCTAACGACTGATTTAATTAAAGTAGCACGGACGATTATCCGTGACGCAATGCGATTTCAATACGCCGTTTAACAGCCTTGCTGACTTATTAACCGGCGGGCAAATTATAAAACTCGATAACGTTGCGGGAAACCTCTCGCATCGTAGCATCCGGAGCGTTATAAGTTAATGAATTGCTCGATAATCGGTCATCGATGACGCGCCTCGAGTTTAACACGTCGATGATCGGGTATAGCGTTGCCGCGAATCGAACAGCCAATTTTCGATCACTCGTCCGAGTTTTGCGAAATGGAACGTCCGTTTCACGGTTTCGCGAGGGGCACAAGCGTAAATTACCCTCGTGATAACAGATGAAAAAGAGAAAAAAGAAAAAAAGAGGTCCAAAATGGATAATGGCCGCAGCTTTTGCCGCGTTATTGCTTCATTTGGTGGACATTATCCGTACGCGTTAATAGCGTTTTGCCTGAGAAGATACCACGCGCAGGAAAACATTAAAGATTTCAGATTAACATCATCGTTGCAATTTCTGCCACCATAGCTGCAGGAGGCACGGTTGCACGTTTTACGCCGAATAACGCGAAACGATTTTCCATGGTGGTTAAAGGGTTTCGCGGATTTAATGGAATTTTTAATTAACAGGTATCGCTAATGGCGAGGTGAATTATTGGAGGTGTAATAATGGAGGATAGAGAAGAACGAGGTGCTGGTAATGTATTCTATACGATATCGAATTTCTTAGATTCGTTTCTAAGTTTCTGTTGCTAGAGTAGGTCGCGAGTTTAGATCAATTAATCTTAAATTGGCATACTAAATTGGGTTGGCATACTAAATCTATTATATTACTATAGCGCTATTATTATTAAAAAAATTCGTTAAATATTTGAAATTATTATAATATTATATTTTATTATGGATCGGTATATCCATTGTGAAATGATCGATTTCATAAAATATTATTCACGGAGATACCTGTTTTATTTTTTAATTATTATTGAAACATAGTATGTGCAATATATTTTTGAATTATATTGTAAATATTCTATTTTTATCGAAATGACAGTAGAAACTTTGTATTTAATCTTAATTCTACTCGTTCCTATTGGATTTGAACACTCCATCAGGCTTCAATCCTTCTTACGATATACTTAATTCAATGGCAAACAGCTTATGGCACTGTTCAAATAAAATTGACACGTTTATCCGTCCCTGCTATAGCCTGAAGTTAGTCTTATATTTTTAAATGAGATTAGGAAGACTGACCTATGAAACATTTGGCATAGCCAAATGCTTTGCCATAGCTAATTTCAATTTGACAAATTGTTTAAGATCTGAATATAAGAAATAAGTGTGCAAATAAATATTTTATTGTATTAGTTAATTATAAAAGTAACGAGATAAACTTTAAGTATTTTATATTCCAAAGAAATTAATATAATTTAATAATTCGTAGAATTATTATTTTGATAAATATGATAAATCTGGAAAATTGCGTGAATGGTAACTTTCTGAACAATTTCATTCGAAAACCTGCAAACTTCTCCGAATGACTTTCTTCTTTGATTTCTAAAACGAATTCTTACTCTTTGCATTCTATATCAGATTTAACCTGAACTCTCTATAACTTTTCCATCGATTCATCGCTGAAAGCCAGGGAAATCGATTCTTTCAGTTCTATCGCGAGTCTGTCTTGTAATTCATCACATTCCAATAGCAGCTTCAATGGGTTCAAATTTTTCTTTTAGAAACTCAAGCAGTTTCCGTTTCCTGCTGGTCGATAATAAAATGAACTTCCACTATTTTCCTTCCTTTTGCAATATTCGATTCTATTGTATCTATGAATTTCTCCTTTAACACAGTTCGTAATGAGGTTAATCACCCAACCTCAGACTTTTCAGGACATTATTCCAAACAGAAAATTAAATAATTTAATTAATCAAGATTATACGTTAATAATTTACGTTAAATCAATTTTAACTAAATACCACGAATATATTTATGTACAATCCAAACGTAGCATAAAAATTCAATTTCCATAAAAATCCTTATTAAGGATATCAACAAGATTGGAAAAATTGAGAACGTAATTGCACCATCTAATATTTCCCAGAAACAGAGACAGTAATTTGGGGAAAATTTGTTAAGAAATTGAAAAAAAGATGTAAGAATAAGATTTATTATAAACAGAACTTCAGTAATGGAAATATATGTCTGTGCTCGTTACCTACTATCTGATCCCGGCATGTATCATACAGAACAACCGCAACACAACGTGTCTACCTGACCACCTACCCAGGTTATCGATTCTAAACCTCGGATATTCAAATCCGGAAAAGGAGAAAAAGAAAAGCAGTCCTTTCAACCCTCCTGACAGCGGTGTACCCAACTTTAATTTACAGCTACGCAATTTCCTTCTACACCGTACAACACGTACCTGCTTCTCCAACTTCTTATCGTCCCTCTAGCTTCCAGTTAGACCCTTTTTAAAATTAAAATGAAACCCCGTTTACGCAGCTCGTGGCTCATTTCGTGGCGTTCGATCGTGCGAGCATAATGATACAATGCTGCGACTCTGGCAATGCGTTATTGAACTATAAACATTTAATGAACGAAGATTCTCGTACGTGTGTCTTTGTAACGAGTAACCTTTGCGAGCAAATCCGCCATGATTCACGAGATTGACCGACGGTCGAGAAGATCCGACGGGAGCTCCGACTACTAGCGCTTCGTGGGCCCATAAATCTCAATGCATTATCGATCGATCTGCGCAATGTGGCCCGTGTATGTGTAACAGACAGAGAAAACGCACGTATGCCTCCATGGCGTTGATTTAGGTAGGATAATATCAAATTACGATTGCAGCCAGTTGTCGGAAGGTCCGCACGCTTGTCGCTGTTTGTTGGCAAGAATTAGACTCAGAGTGGGTTGCGCGAGTACCATAGGAAATTCGGACTACGTCACTCAGCTGTGATTGACAACCGATTAGTAAATTACCCTAATTGCACGGACACGTAAACATGGAAACATACGAATACCTTCGAAAGAGTACTTTCAGTGTCGAAAAGAAAGGTCACATTGGGAATTTTTTTGCGAGGAACTATCAAACATTTTGATACTGGAATTTCGAGATACCTTTTAATCATCCTTGGCCTATATAGGTGAATTTTTTCAGTTGAAAAAATTAGAAATTGTGGAATTTATAACTACGACCTGGTTTTTAACACGCACCTCTATGGCTGGCATGTTCATTTGTAACGGACAATGGAATTTTTTTCAGAGAAACCATACAACCTTTTGATACTGGACTTTCAGAATATTTTTTATTCGTCCTGAAACTATATAAATGAATTTTTTCAATTAGCAGAAATGAAAATAGTAGAAATTATACCGTTATAATTGCGGACTGGTTTTTAACATGTACTTCGGTGATTGGCATAATTCTGACTATTATGCTTACTTGAAAAGGACAAATGACGTAGTATTCTGTTTAATAAAGTCAATAATTGTCCCGAATTAAAATAAATCAAATAACTCGAGAGTAATATATTTCTTGACTTTAATTCGAATTTATTTCAGAATGCATGTGTAAGTTGACAACGTGTAACGAAGAAAGCAAATTACATCCACGTAGGTATCTTGTCTGTATATCGTTTATACTGACTTCTTCTAACAATGAATTTCCTATAGAACTTTCTGTTAGACCTACGATGTTTAATTATTAATTTTTCCTTTCCAGTATTTTTCTGGTTGTTCTATTTGTCACGTCTGTGTATCGAACGTTTAAACACGGTGGAAAATTATGGACGCGAAACATCATGTTGTTGTACATGTACTGAACATCTAGGATTGTATGCACAACTCGTGTTTGACATGTTTAGACCATAATCTGCCATCACCACCAGTGTGACTCGATAGCGTAAGGTAACAGGGTTCAAAATTGACCTCTTTGTTGTCACTAAACCGAGTTTCGTTGTTCGGTACGTGGACCTTACTCTTTGAAACTTTGTTAGGTGGGTGATGGAATAAAAATGAAAGACGGCGATGTGATTGTTTGTAAGTTTCCGCCCTCGTTGGCTCAACGAGTCCGCGGATGCTTATGAATAGTTAACATTTTGTGGCGAAAAACTACTCTTAAATATATTTTATCTGAACTTTATATCACGATAAACACGAAACGGAAATATTGAAATATGATATATCGAAATGTAAAAGGTAATCACAATTTATGTTACCTTCTCCTCTTGGTCATTTGTTCAGAAATAGGTAATGTCTTACAGTAAAGGGCTTCTTAAATGAAGCAAATGAGAAATATTAAAATAACACAGTAAAAATAATAATAAAAAATGCAGACGGTTGAGGCAATAGATTATAATATTTTCCATTAATTTTCGCTGAACTAGTCGCAGAGTAATTAAAAATAATTAACAATGTGCAACGAAGAGGTACAAAAATGATTGTAAATTTCATATTTTGAAAAGAGCAAATTGTGAATATTAAATTAGCATGTTTCAGAAAACAGGAAAGGAATTACTAAAAATTATAACGATTGTAATAAAATCCCACTTTATTTTCTCCCAATGTCGATCACTTGTTCTAGAATAATTAATATCTTATATCTATACACTGTAACCATTTTATAAATCTCGTGCCTCGAGACACGACGATGAATATCCAAGTGATGCATTAAAAAGAAGAAATTGCAGAAAATTAAAATACAACGGTAAATCGATCTCTTGGTAGCAGACAACCCTTTCACTCTTAAAAACCTCTTCTCCCCGTTCTAACGTATCACTGTTGGCCAAAGTTTGCCAAACACAATACCATTGAAACCGCGCTTTACTTGCCTCTCCTAACCACTCGGCATACAATAATTTCCCACTCCATTTACTTGTCATTGGCGCAACCAACGCGGATACCAGCGTTTTCACTTAAACTACCCCGCGGATTTCCGATATAAAAACTGGCAACTGTTCTCCACACGCGCTACAGCATTCGACAAGATATCGTCCGACCGCCACACGTTAACAATCTAGCCAATTGTATCCCCGATACAATACAAAACACAGAAGCTAAATTGCAGCCGGGGAACAAACCGCTGGCAGGGATTACAAAAGCCACGAATCTCGCGGGAATCTATCATCGTCCAGTCAGCCTCGTAATTGTGAAAATTATCGTGACTGGTCGGCCCAGCGCGGCGTTCGGAAGATAGATAGATGAATGGACGAGTGCAAGGATTGAAACGGGAAAAGAGAAGAAAGACGATCGGACCAGCCCTCTCTACCGGCGTTGATTTACGTCGGATAATATCAAATTACGATCGTGGAAGATTGTCGAAGGTTCCACGTGGTCGACCATGCTCGATTTCCCCTAGAGACCACGGTGCTGGAAACCCCCGTTTGGAACTGGAGACCCCTGTCGTTTCGTAGGGGTTGCTCCAGTCGATCGAGTCTTCTATAAATCCGGGTCAGAGAAATCGATCTGTGTTTTTCTTCTTTTGCACTTTCTTAAGGGCTGTGTAGTCGAAGATACGCGTGTAAATTTGTTTGGTGAAATTGGCGGAAGTAAGAAAGTTGCGGCTGCCTAAGTAGATAGAAATCGAATGAGAGATAGTGAGACAAATATGCTGTTAATGTTCGATAACGCTACTATTTAGATCGTGGTTGTCGAATTTTGTTATTTATACCGAATTCATGCTGAAATTACTTCGTCAATTTACAAGAGTTGTACACTCTTCTTCGGGCTACGATGAAGTGGTTTACATGATATTTCCAATTCTAATTGACAAATTAACTTCGAATTTGGAGAGATCTTTCAGAAAACTTGTTACTACTGCGTGAACCATGGATCTCAGTAAATGACTACGTTTACTATTTTCTTCGATGTATTAAATGCGGGAAAAGAGTTGAAGAATTGAAATATCGACTTACCCAAGTTTGAAATGCAACCAAACTTTTAATCTTCATCGTCTTTGAACGATTATAGTTTGGGCTACAGCTAAAAGTAACTTCTAATCATAATTTCAGTGATATTGAATATTTTTTATTAAAAAGAATTGTGGACACTCCTGAAATATGGAACTAAAGAAAATGTACCTATTGAAAGTGAATGCAAAAAAGAATTAATTTTTTTCATCGAAAATTGTCGATAAACAGTTTTCATATTTCTGACGTCTCCCTAGACTAATTGTAACTCCGTTAATCTTTAATATTTTTCTATAAAAAAAAATCGCGAATACTCCTAAAATATGGAACCAAAAAGTACGTTGAAATTGAATGCAAGAAGAAAATGTACCATTTTATATCATTATATATTTTATCAGTAAACGATCTATTAACCCTTTGCATTCGAGAGGTGACTCTCAGTCACCATTTAATCAGATTCTAAAGATCGACGTTAATTAATATATCAAATTTAAAATTACCTAACGATGTGTGGAATGTCGAAGAAAAATAATTCTACGTCTTAATTTGCATATGATTTCTCATTTACCATTTTAAAAATATCCTCGACTCTATGACAGAAAGTCTTCGAATTACTATTTTTCTGTAACGAAAAAGTCGTCGAGTGCAAGAGATTAATATCCACTGAACAGGAAGCCTTCAAGAGCCTATAACTCTAACTCTCAGCATTTTCAATATCTTTGTACAAAAAGGCTACTAATATTCCTGGAATATGGAGCTAAAGAATATTACCTATTAAAATCAAATGCAAAGAGGAGTCTACTTTTTCTCAGCAAAAATTGTCAGTGAGCGATGCAAAAGTTGGGGTCTAGAAGAGAGCACCCCTTAAGAGACAGACAGGGTAGGAAAGCCAGGGGTGGTTCGCAGCATGCGAATAGAAAGAGTCATTTGTACCATGAAGCGCGAGGTCGCCTCGTGACGATTGCGTGCGCCGCCAGTTTCGAGGCTGTCGTTCACACGCTCGCCACCCTTCTTCGTTTGCATAGATAACTTTTATCCCTCGTTTGTCGACCTCTGATTGAATCCTCCTCGTCGTCCAGGACGACCGATTGTTTGATTCCCTTATTTCGCCACTCGAACCCGCGATCTCGCCTTATTTACGAGGCGACCAATGGCGCTCAATTTCTTCCGCAAGAATTCTATTTCTCCTCCTTTCCTTCCTCTTTGCTTCCTTCATCATTGTTTCCTAGCTGTCGTATTAAATCGTTCGGAGACGTTCGTGCCGTTTCCATGGCGTCAAGCATAAACGTTTTTACATCACCGTGGATTCTTTTTCGATACGACCAGTGGAAACACGCAATTAAGTTCGCGAGTCTGTTTCGCTGGGAAGAAGCTGTTGTTAGGTGTTTTAGGATAAATGGAAGTCGGTAATGCTGGATTTCATGGGGTGTGGTTTCGGAGATTGCCGGGATGATAGTGTATGGAGTATGCTACGTAATGGGACAATAGATTTGAAATAACAGAATGCGGGAAAAAGGTTAAAGAGATATAAACAGATGATCCTTTAACACTAGGTTTACGAACGATATCTGTACATCTATTTCTAAGGACACCTGTCAAATTGACAGGTAAAGGAAGCCACGTGCCTTTCTTTTTAACGATTAGTTTAATTTAAAAATAATTATATAGTATATTAACAGCCTTAATATAAGTTAACTAAATCTGTTACCATCATATCATTGGAGCAGACTTCCGTCAAATTGAGGGGTTCCGTAAATCTAGTGTTAAATCAATCGGTTCCTCTTGTTTCTTGCGCAGAATGAAATACTCTTCGAGTGATAGTATAGTTTTGTATATTTCGGAAATATAACTTCGTTTGAACAAATAAAGGTGACTTTTGAAAATATGTATATCTTTTTTAAAAAAATAGGGGTACCTTTTGAAAAGTTTCGTTTGAAAAAATAGAGATGGGTTTGAAGTTTTCGAAATGCTTGCAGTTCCCGAGTCAATATTATTTTATCCAGTAAAATGTGGTACCGCCTTTTTAACGTTCCGTGGTTATGTTTTGGTCTACGTGCATGGGACATGCTATGTTAATCGAATTTATGCAAAACCTGATGGTAGGTAAAGAATGTATTTGTACACTGACCACTGACCACATCTGAACGCTGTGCACTTTTGCACAATGTTCTAATTTCATTGATAAAACAATTTAAATAGCAAACCTATAATTACTATAATTTTTCCCTTATACCTATATCATTCTGTACCCTGAAACATTTTGAAATAAAAAATTTTCTTCCGGAAGAAAAAAATGAGATATATCTATGACATTATTTATATGCATAATATTCTGCATTTGATAATACTTAATTCAATTTATTATCGATAATTAATTCAATTCTATACATTTTCTATATTTAATAAAACCAAATACCGAGTTGCAGATTATTAATTACCCTTAGTCACCAGTCTAGCCTAAATTATTAATATTACGCTTAAATGTCGCAGAGTCTGTAATTTTATTTTGCTATTCTGTAATTAAATTTCGACGGTATTTAATGTCGATTAAATTATGACGTCGGTAAGAAAAATGTAGTTCGAGAGTTAATCTAACCACGGTGAGACAATGATCCGGAAGTAGAATCAAATTGCTCGTTCGGTACGAGTAAACTCTTCCGCAGCAGCATTTATTCTCTCTACCAATTTGTTCCCAGAGATCTCGATAAAACGGTAATCGATCGAATGAAAGTAAATCTATGAACGACTCCCTCGTCCAAGGGATTTACCAATTTAATATCTTATATCCTCTCAACTTCCTGGGATAGATGCCTTTTATACTCGGTTACCAACCCTTCATTAAATCCTCGTTTTCCAAACCCTCGTTATTCTGCGCGATGAACCGTTTAGGGTCTCTTCATTCACCTTGGCCGCCCTTCTTTCGCGTTTCGTGTTCATGGTTTCCCAGCGTCCTCGTAAACCAGTAACCACAGGCCTCTGACTGAAACTACTCTAAGAGTGATCCAAATATAACGGGAAAATGTTTTCTTTTCACCTCGAACGTTTCGACTCTGTCAGCTTTAATGCTGTTACTGCCTGTGGCCCCTCACTATTACCTCTTTATTGCGGGTTTAGAAATATTTCTGGTTTCGAAATTAAATCTTAGTTTCAATCGCGATTCTTCGTATCGGTGGAAACACGTCATCAACGGTGCCTTTTATAGCGCGGCACCGCGACTTTGAGGAAACATGATTCAAATCACGCTCTATTATTGTTTCAGAAATTGCTCTCGCGATAAACGCGCGATTATTTTCCCAGCTGAACGCGAAGCGTCGTTAAAAGTTTCGTTAATAAAAATTTTCGCCAACAACGGCTACTCTCTGCGCTTTTGTCTACCCGCAAATGCCTTCTTCGTGGCTCGCGCAAAGATAATACATCCTCCTGTCCTGCGAACAGTCACTTAAAGGCTTTACATTCGGAAACAGTCCTCGCTTTTTGCGGCCGCGGTAACTTTTCTTACCATATTTGTGATTTATGAAACAAGCGAGTCTCATTGAATTAGTTTCGCGACGGTATAGCCGGCCCTCTTGCATTCACGGCTAGATCCCGGTGAATAGAACTCACGTGTAACAAAATCCGCTAAGTTCCTTAAATTGCGCTACTTTGATGGTGATTCTCGGGTCGTTGTTACAGCGTTTCGGGTTAAAGCACCGCTAAATTGCTTTGGGAAACAGGCCTTGGGAGTAAACCTTTCCTCCGATCTTTTGTCTCGTTTGACTGTTCCCGGGCTATAGGTCGTGGTTCATGCTTACCGCAATCGCGAGCAGAGAAGAGATGGTGGAAGGCAAGTAAAAGGTTGCCTGGTTTGCCTTTCCATTTTGTTTCGTTATTTTAGTGCTTTAAATTTTATTTTATTTTATTTATTTAATATTCTATTTTACTTTATTTCATTTAATTAATATTCAATTTTATCTTATTATATTGCTTTAATATTCGATTTTACTTTACTTTACTTACTTGATATGCAATTTCACTTTATTTTATCTACTTAATATTCAATTTTACTTTACTTTATCTAGCTAACATAAATTTTATTTTATTATATTTATTCGATATTTAATTTTCCTTTATTTTATTTATTTATTATTATATTTCTTTCCAGCTGCTTGACTTGCGAGAATAAATAACCCGTTTTAAATTTCGCCATAAATTATTCGCGCGATCGAATGGATTTAAAAATCGGTTCAGCGTTCTCCAGCTGCGAAGTATGAATTCACCAGTGGAGGCGTAAATTTCGACTTTCGTTCGGAACGAAGCGAAACACATTTTCATGCTCCCATGATCGTTTCAGTGGGCAGCGAAACTTGCCAGTTGTTCGGTTCGTTGGAACAATCATGAGGAAGCAATTCCACGGTTCCTTTACTGAATCGTCGTTTGGTGTTACACGTTTCTAAAAGTCTTAGTTTTAGTAGCCGTTGCCGAGAACACTTTGACTCCTTTCTTATTTCGTTCCGCGAGAAAGAACGTAACACACCGGGCCTTAAAAAACTTTCACCCTTAACTCGTTAAAGTCGATACTCTCGAATCGACTTTCGAGACTTCCATAAAAAAAAAAGGCTTGAAAATGGCATTACCTGTCGTAATCGACGAAGGAAACGCGAAAACGGTCCACCTTTTCTCTTCTTTTTATCAAAATTCGTCGTTTTATAGCGACTACGTCAGCTTTCAATTTTAAGTCTAAAAGAGGTTGATCTAGAATTTTTTTTTTTAATTTTATTACAATCAACATAGAATAATCGAGGATGGTAACTTTATTTCGTATTTTTTGATTATTTCGGCGGAGGTGTCTTTAATTATTGATTTGTACTACTGAAAATGCTGTAAGGTTTACTAGGCCTACTTATTACGACATTTTTCAAATTATTCACCGATGATCTTATTCAATCTTACTCAAAATCTTCTTCATTGTTAATTACAGCCTCTAAAGTTATAAATGAAAATTCGTTTATCAGTTTTATCAATTTTGACGTATTTTTAAAATGATCAATTTTATACGTACTAAATTGAAATAAATAACGTCAAATAAATAGTACATCGAGAAGACATTTTGTAAATTTTGTATTTCAGGGAGCCTGTCCTCGAAACACCAATGTATAAAACACTCGAACTCAAATAAGGTACAGTATATCAAGTGTTTGATAAGTTAATTAAATATAAAATGAATAAAATAAATAAAAGTATTCTGAAATAAAAAATAAATTACGTGTATAATAATGTAATTAAATAAAAGCTGAACAATATAATTGAATAATAAACAAATAATATAAATAAATATATAATTAAATAATAGATAAGTAAAATAATTGCGTTAAACGATAAATAAAGCGATAAGCAAGTAATAACGTAAATTAATCCAAAAATATTACCGAAAAATAAACAGTAACAACATTCAATATTCTATCCAAATAATACCCAAATTATATCTCACCACTTTCACCCCACGTTCGACCCAAAGAACTTCGTTACCTCGAATCTCCCTGGAGCCAAAGTCTTTCCTAATCATGACAAAGCATCGTCGTCCACTTTGCACAGAGAATTATCCCCCGTGTTAACAAACACTGTTCGACATAGAGGCGCAGAGACATGGCCGAAGAGGGGCCCATAAGCGGTGGACGATTCGCAAAATCCGTGCAGCGCAATGGCGTCGAACGTGTCGCTTCGTGACATCGCCATTCGCGACGTTATCCTTAAAGCCTCCCTTCCGGCGTCCCGTACCCATTCTATCCTCGCTTTGCCCACGATATTTCCTCGATGCTCCACGAATCCACCCCGCCTGCGCTCCACCAACCGCAAGTTTAATTACCAACAAAGCGTTTCGAGCCACGTGCCGTAATTATCCACCGGATAACTGCCAGAAGACGCTTAAACGGTTTACTTTATGAACGTCCCCAGTCGATTCCCGTCCAATCGAAAGGGAAAAAGGACCGAAATAGATTGGAAACTTTCGTATCAACTTAATTATCCGGCCTTTTGTTTTTTCCCTATCGCTATCCTGCCTTTTTCTTTTCCCCCTTTCTTTGTGTACGCGTGAATCTTGTTGTTGGATAGGGAAGCTGATTTTGTAATAGCTCGTGCGATGATTATAGTGGTGGATGGTTGGATAAGTGGTACCCGATGGAATTCGTTTTCATCGGATAGGACGAGAGGTTTCGGATTTTTTAAAATTGCTGGAATTGTGTCTATGTAAATGCTACATCTATGATGAACATACTTCGGTAAAGCGAGAGTACGTAAATTATTGTTAGATTCAGATTGTACACGCACGATGGAAATTTTGGTATCAAGTTTGAGTAGCAAAATTGCGAAGATTTTTCCTACTCGAATAATGGTGGAATGTTAACCCTTTGCACTCGAGGGTGAGCTTCAGTCACCATTTCATAAAATTTGGAAGATCGATATTAATTAATATAGCAAATTTAATGTAATGTAACATTGTACGAGGTATCGAAATCAAATAATTCTATAATTCTATTATTATACATTTCTTTATTTACTGCTCAAAAATGTATCGTCAGTCTTTTGGTAGAGAATCTTTGATTTTCTACCCTTCTCTAGTCAAAAAGTCATCGAGTGCAAAGGGTTAACTTAAATTTTATTTCGATAATTACACGAAATAACGTGAAATTTGGCATTCGTAAATAAATATTCTCTGTATTTTTTTGATTAAACTTGTAGTCTTTTCATGATAAATTTACTTTTTAAATAAACAGCGTTCAATTTCTATGATAGTAAGTCATACGGAATCAACGATCGACGATTTATCAAATCGTATACGAATTTCTGCGGAATTCGGATCAATTATTCACAGGGAATTTTCACGAGGATTGTAACACAAAAATCTCGTGCCACGATAAAGCGTACAGTTTATATGTTTATAACACCCACGAGGATCCTGCAATAAAAATATAAGTTTACGATTTAGAGCGTAATTTGTAGGCCATAAACGTCACCTATATTTGGCTTATATTTAGCGCTCAAATGTAATAATTCTAATATCGGTGGCCATTTAATCATAAATTTCCAAACGTGCCTTGTAAAGAATTATCGAATTCCCATTTGGATTGCGATGAATAGAATGTTGCGATAGAAGGAAATGCAAACGAAACGAAGGATATTTACGACTCGTATGTGAATTGATAAATGACGCAGTGCTTTGACAATAAACTTGTAATATATTTCCAAAGGTTGCATATCATACAACCCGAGACTCTGTACTTCATAATTACTGTAAATTATAATTACTACGCGAAGAAAAATAAATTATTCGTCTTGATATTTCGTCATTCGCATTCGAAAACTGTATTCAGTAATGAATATTAGTTTAATTATTGATAACTGTAGCTGTCCGCCATTTTTATTTAAAAATTATATTTAACTATGAATATTTCTTTAATTTAAGGATCAATCACCGATAATTCTAGCCATTATTAATAATCGATTGAAACGTACGAGAATCCATTTTTGTTCAAACATTATTCATTTTCTATTATTATTTATTACTGCTTACTTACATTCCTATGCAAGCAGAATATAATTACTTCTCGTATACATTCCTTTGCAATTTTCCCAAGTTTCACAATCACGCTGTTCGACACATCAGCGCAAGGATAATATATTCCCGACTTCGAGACAGCTTCTGCCAAATAATTTGCACGCAAATTCGGCCCCAATTGATCGCGGGGTACGTCGATGGCGCATCGATAAAAATATATCCGTGTCTGAAAGCGATGATGAATCTTTAATCGATGTTGCGTCCACCGGTTGAATATTCAAATCTTATTTTTCCTCGTTTGGCCGGAGGAGAGAAACATTTAAACGAGCAGACCCGGTCGAACAGTGAATTCGCCCCTGTTGACTAAATTTCCAGTGCCCTCTGCCCCCGCCGCGAAAAACTGTAGCTTCGTAACTGGCCAGGTTTTTCGCCGCCTACTCTCCGTTCGTCGGATATTTGCTCTCTCTCCTTCCATTTCCTCCCCTCTCCTCTGCTCCCCGCCTTTTTTATCCTTTTTTCAGCCGGAAGTGCGGAAAATGCAACCGACGTGAACAAACTTAATACCTGTAGTAGCTGCAACTCGCAGTTGGTCGAGTACCATCCGCGCGTTCGCACGTACTGTCGATTTAAAAATTTACCAAGTTACGCGTCCCTCTCCATCTTCCTCTCACTTCCCGTGCATGTTCCATCGAGTAATAATCTCTTTCTCCGTTTCTCCATGTTTCAACGACTGTCTGGATTTTTAACGGAGCTTAGAAGAAGACGTGGAGGAAGTTGAGTAGCTGTTAGTTTGGTTTAAGTTGCTTCGGTCATTTGCTATCTTCAGGACGTTTGGAGAATAAAGGTATATTTGGAGAATGAAAAGATAAATACCAATAGTCGGCTATTTGGTGATCCGTGTACTTGGAATACGTCTGTACGCTTTGTAAGAGTCATTTACAGCAATCGCTTTTCATTCTGACCTGACAGGAGTGTTTTAGACACGTTGGGGGTGAAAGATTAGAGAAAGCATTGTCGTCACGGAAGAACGTATCCTTTTGTCCCTTTCATCAGAGCTCTCCTTGTTAGGTTCCTAAGGAAGTATAGGAGAGGTAGAAATTAAGCAGCTACGCGTTGTCATGACCATTTGCTACCCCTAAGAATGGTCACGTCACGTCCACGGATTCGGTACATTCGATCGAATAATAATCTCTCTATCCATTTCTCTATCTTCTCTTCATCTGTTCACATCCTAACAAACCATAGAAAGAAAGAATTTCAGCAGCCATGCATTGTCGTAGGTTCTATCACCTCAGGAAAGCTATATCGCGTCACCAGACTTGGTACTTTCTGTGGAGTAACGATCTTTCTGCATATTTCTCAGTAGCTCCCCATCTCTCTAAATTTTTGACAAACCACAGGAGAAGAAGAAGAAGAAGAAGAAATGAAATGGTCACGGATTGTCATAACCTCTCGCAGCTCTCAATGCAAGATTCCCCATCTCTCTAAATTTTTGACAAACCACGGGAGAAGAAGAAGAAGAAATGAAATGGTCACGGATTGTCATAACCTCTCGCAGCTCTCAATGCAAGGCACTCTGCGTTCGGTCGAATAATAGTCCATCTGACCATTTCTCTGCATTCTTTTAGCCATACACATTCCTGACAAACAGAAGAAGAAGAAGCAATGCATCGTGGTCATTCGGCACCCCATAGGTTAGGCACGTCGACAGATTCGATAACAATACCTCTTGGACAATGGCGGCAACGGGAAAACCGCTTGCGTTCTACACGAGGAACATTGCATACCGAGCTGACATAATAACGCTCTATGGCCCCTCGCTTTCAGCCGCTACCTGGCAAGCTGCGCAGTGCTACATTTTGATTTATTATGATTAAAGTTCTGGAAATAAATTTACTTTCACTTGCGTCGGCCCAGCTAATGTTACGTATGGCCCGCGAACTTGTCCGGCTAAAATATTCTCGTTACCCCTGGTGACGCATAGAAATGTCCGTTCCCAGATAAATGACACTTGCTTGTGCAAGATCGCATTTTTTAACTGCGCGAAATTTTCGACACGCCCATTTAAAACGGATTGCTAACCTTTGGTCATAACCGTCGTGTGTGCAGCTAAGGTAATAAAATGATAGTTTCAAACTATCTCTGACTATAATTGGATTATCGCAATTGCGTGCTTGTATCTCTTGTATGTGATATTTATTAACACGTGGATCGCTGAATCAAAATTTTGGCAGAATACAATGGTCATGATTCAATCATTTGAATTCTGAAATAATTTAAAGCGTAATATTTGTAATTTCTTCTTATCGTAACTTATGTTTTTCACTGTGGAACTATCAAATGGACCAAAAACATTTCTTTTTACACAATTTCCGGGAACAAAAATTATTTTTTGCCTCAATGCATACTACTATACGTTCGACTTGATAAAATTAATATTAGTATTAATTTGAACCCTTCGCACTCGAGAGGTGGTAAAAGGTTAATATTCCAATAAACGTTCTCCTGTTATTCGTTGGAATGTTAATTCACCAGAAAACGCATCCATTTTGATCTGAATTTTATAATGAAATATGGATTTAGGTTAACTTACACGAAGTTTTTTAATAAATCACAAATAACTGATAAATCAAACAGATTAAATATTGATGCAGAACCGTAATTGTATTTTCTTTTCATCGATTCTCTACCTGCCGCAGTTTCAATGCATTTAGCGTGTTCAGAAGAAACAGTGGGACATTACAGCTCTACGTAGAGGTCCAATTATTTGCATTTATACTTCCAACTGCACGAAGTGCTCGAGTTTGACCGGAGTTTACGCGCGGGTTAATACGCCGCCACGTAAGCGCGCGATGGCTGCAAAAAGTAGAGGGAAAGAAGAAAGAAAAAATGAAAACAGAAAGGAAAAAGAAGCGAAATGAAAGAAAGGAACATTCATTCGAAAAAGTGACCCGAATTGCAGTTACTCGAACGAAAATAACGTTTACAGTCGCGTGAAGTTCGGTTCGTAGAACCCATCCCTGACCTAGGCACCTAAGAAAGAAATACCACCACCCATCCCTGACCTAGGCACCTAAGAAAGAGATACCAGCACCCATCTCTGACCTAGGTACCTAAGAAAGAGATACCAGCACCCATCCCTGACCTAGGCTCCTAAGAAAGAAACACAGATGGTTCACGGATACTTCCTTCTCTCTTCTTCTATGGCACCTAAGAAAGAGATATCAGCACCCATCTCTGACCTAGGTACCTAAGAAAGAGATACCAGCACCCATCCCTGACCTAGACACCTAAGAAAGAGATACCAGCACCCATTCCTGACCTAGGCTCCTAAGAAAGAAACACAGATGGTTCACGGATACTTCCTTCTCTCTTCTTCTCTCTATCTTTTTTCGCGGTTATTATCCACTTAAATACACTCGCGTTCAACCAGATTCGGCATGACATACCGTTTTAATTTTCATACGGTGACGGTTGCCATGAACAAACATTTACCACGATGGGATTGATTTATATTGGCCAGCGGAGAATCAGCAGACCAGAGGACAGCGTATACCTGCGGTAACATTGCGTTTTCCCAGCCGACGACGAATCAGGGTACCACCGCCAATCGACGAGTTATGACTTTTTCAGACCCCAATCGTGTTCACAGCGAGACGCGTTCTCGATTGATTAGGCGTGTTTGAGATCTGACGAGGGAGAATTAAGGGTTTCGAACGCCGTGTCGGATTCGGTAATCAGGGCAATGGGAGTTGGTTTCGAGCATCGATGTGTGGGTACATGGAATTGTCTTTGTGCTTGCCACGGAATACCCAATTCAACCATTCCCTTGTCGTGTACAGAAGTATAACGTGACATATCGATGCTGACGGTCAGTACTTCGAGCACATGGAATAAAATAAGTGCATCCGTTTCTGTATTATTCGACACTAGAATTAACGATCTTTAATGGATACCTAAATATAGTGGGCATAGATAA
This sequence comes from Eufriesea mexicana, assembly GCF_001483705.2. NCBI lineage: Eukaryota > Metazoa > Arthropoda > Insecta > Hymenoptera > Apidae > Eufriesea > Eufriesea mexicana. The sequence continues at coordinate 313,774 of NW_016909647.1, forward strand.
TAGTAATTTTAGGGGTATGGTAAAAATAAGAAAATATATTAATTACAGTTCCATCTCAATACGAGTCAACGCTAATTATTCTAATTATTGGCTAATTATTCGAATAATTATCGATTGTAAGATTTTATGAAGATTTCTGTGAATTAGACAAAGTTAGATAAACTTTTAACTAAGTTAGATTAAAGTTAGATAACTTTTCACCCTATCAGTATGATCTAATTTGAAATATTCTTCATTCTTTTTTAATCTCTCTTACATACGAACGAGAACGTTAATAATGAAATGTCTTTATTAATTATAGATAGAAACAAGGTAAATTCAAGGAAAACCGATGAATTGACGTTCCCTTTAATCAAGGATGAGTTACAGTATAGAAAAGGTTGTAATTTATCTGAACTCTAAGGAACGATGTTTCAAGATTATACGATTAAAGCGATATTTTATAACTGGATATCAAATTCATTTCAATTTAGCTCATACTGCTGGCGAATCCAGTTATTTCAACGAACATTGATATATTAAAGCTCACGAGTATAGGCTTATTATAAATCATTTTTATGCTACACGATCCTCCCAACTTCTTAAAGACGATTCTATTTTATTCCCATTTACCATAGTTACCAGAGATAAATACTTGATTTTCAAATAAAATTTCTATCAAAAGCAGAATATATTCTCTATGCTTTTGATTTTGAACACTTGTGCAGCCAATTTAAATTTTATCCTGAATTTATATTTACAGCACTCCCAGCAAACATTTGTATTTCCTGTATCTTGTTTTATCCATATGAAACACTAAATATTGTACTTCCTTTCTAAAATATCTGTAAATGTTGCAAAATTTTTTCCAATGCGAGTGTATATTCGCGCTGAAAATATACCACAGTAACACATTTCGCCATACAAACATGTAGCAATATTTTTATTCCGGAAATTTGAAACGTTGACTAAATACCGATGTTAAATTTATCAATTTAAATTGGTTTTGCTATTCCACATCAAAAATGTTTCCTTCGATCAATTTTCGATCTTGTTTCAATTATGGGCATTAAATTAAGCAAACATATAAATTCTTATTTCGCTACATATTTTTATTCCACAAATTTCTGTGATTCGTAAATTTTTTGCACGTATATCTAAATCGATTTAGTGGTGCTAATAATTGGAATTTTCTAATTACTTAATTTCCAATTATAATTATTAGAGATAATTTCCTAATTATTCCCAAATTATTCTCTAATTATTCCATAATGTTTTAATCGTGTAAAATTGACTGTTCATAAGGGTAATACACGGTGGAGGACATTGCCCTAAATCAAATCACAAGTTTGGATTATAACGTCAAGTCTATACCACCTGAAGGTCTCATAAAGTGACCACTATTTTTTCACAATAATTTGCGAAACAAGGTTACGTAATTGAGTCAATTGTCATGTATGTTCATGTAACAGTAACGCAATACGTCTCGCGTCCATACGTCGTTGATGCCAATGTTAATTAATTCATAAACCACAGTCTAGATCACGAAAGTAGAAATAGCGAGTGGGTATTATCGCGTACATATTTACGTACGAAATTGCATACCTAGAGTTTGTACAATAACGATGTGCTACGGAAAGGGTATAAAAGTATTATTCGTGGATTCATGAAAGCTATGTATGTACGTGCTATAGCGTAACCTAAAGTCTCGATTTCAACATTATGGAATTGGTTTGGATTCGATTGGAATTAAAAAATTAACGGATAAATTATTCTACAAAATTATTTTTCAAATCGTCTCCATATATATATATATCTAAGAGGCAATTTCAAATTGACCTAAATAGTTTCTCCTTTGGCAAAGATGTAACTAAATTTTCAAGAATGATGAAAATACTCTGTCCATCGTAGTTTAATTTATCAGAAGATTTCTCCTATTATTTCGATACAGATATTTACCAGACAACTTCAAATTAATTTAAATATTATCAAATTCATTATTAGATCTATTTAAATAATTGAAATATTTATTTAGAAATTTGTTCGATTTATTTGAATATTCTAAATAAGTTTAAATTCGTTTAAAATAATTATATAAATTATATATGAATATGTGTAAATAATTATTTTAATTTTAATAAATTATTTCTATATTTCAAAGTATTCGTTTAAAAATCTGCGATATCTTATTACATCATTAGTCTTCCTTTACGATGTAAGATAGGTGGCCTAAATCTTTTTCACGGCACAGCACACCCTGGAAAGTCGAGGTCATAAGCTTTTTCACCCTGTGTATCGGGCGTATACACGAGTCATTTACGAAAACCGTGCATGATAGTCCCAGGGTGTGCGCGCATTAGGCACGAGTCTTCGACTAGGTTTATTTTCAACCGATTCGCCGGGAGCTTTCGATTTCCGTGGCACGATTGAAAACTCGTTTATCTTGCCTAGGAAATGTGCCGTATTTATCTTCGCGACTGCTGTTTGAATTACGTTTGATATCATATCACCGCTGTGTCGTGGACCGAGAGGGACGATAAACAACGAAAAATATTAATTCAAATAAATTGAACCCATGCTATGAATCGTGGATTCGATTATTATTAATTCTATTATTATAAACAAGTAGAATAATAAATGTTTTAACGTGAAATATTTAAAGAAATGTAGGTAATAAGAATTTCCTCCTCATTTATATAAATATCTACAATATGTAACGTATACAAGTGAATAATAATTGAAATCCTGTGCTGAAAATAAATACCATCTTCCTATCTCGTGAAAAATTAATATCGATTTCACCAAAAGCAGCTGTGCATTTTTACCAATTAATAATTCAATAAGTGTGAAATAATTTAGTAATAATTATGTAACAACTGTACAATTTGGAGATTAAATAAAATACAAGTCGGGATGCAGTTATTACGTTTGGCAGTTCCTGTATAAACAAAAAGAAATGAAACTAAAAGAACCTAGAGATAACATTTTTCCTGCAATATTTAATTTTCTATCGTTACGAATGCCAAAGAACCTAAGAACCAAACACATGCAAAAAAAGATCGTAGAGTTTCATTTCAAAAAATAATTTCAGTACACGAATAGAGATACTACTAATGCAAAAATATAAAATATGTCACTCTGTTTAATTTTTCATTAAAGACTGCTCTGCCTAGTCGTACGAAGCACTCTGTATGTAACCCACTAGGTTCGACAGGAAATATAAACGAATTGCTTCGAACGAAATTGCTCGACAAAATAATTAATCGACTAACTGTTGATACAAATTCGGGTATTTACATATGCAGATGCTTTATTTCGCGAACGAAACACGATAATCTGGTACGTACATTATCCGGTTAAATAATTTCGTGTAATACACACCTACTAAGTCTTTTTCGTGTCGTATCTCTTCAACCATCGGATGAGGAAAATATTATTGGCAAATATCTGATAGGGTATCATTCGAACTTGCAAATTTCCTTATACAAAATTCCCATGTTACGTATTTGCCAAAATAAAACTTTATTAGGTGATCTAAATAGACAAAAAAAGTCCATTTGTATTGTCCCATGGAAGCAGTGTTTTCGCTGTTAGCTGTGGAATACACGAAAATTCTATAACGTCATCCTTGACACATTCGAAAAGGACGAAAATTGACAGAGCACAAATTTGAAGAGAAAATTTGTGAATTTTTAAAAATCTAATTTCAGCCGTGCAAGAAGAATATGAAAATAAACGAATATTCTTTTCAATTATTTTTCAATTTTCACATTTTATAATGTTTCACGTAGATGCACGTCTATAGAGTATTAAATATAATTTTATTTGTACGACGCATAGATTACCCTTTCATAATTGGACAAAAGAAATCCATGACGAACTAGACTCGTTGTTATAATAAAAGGGATTAATAATATACTTCTAACTTAAATATAACGAAAAAATTATTATCCTAAATACAACGAATTAACCCTTTGCATTCGGCGATATTTTCGTTACAGAAACATAGTAATTCGAAGACTTGCTGCCACAAAGTCGACGATATTTTCAAAACGATAACTAAGAAGTGCAGATTAATTGTAAGACATAGAATTATTTTACCTCGATATTCCACGCGTTGTTCGACAATTTTAAATTTCAGATATTAATTAACAATGATCTCTAGAATTTGATTAAATGGTGACTGAGAGTCGTCTCTCGAGTGCAAAGGGTTAATTCTAAATTTACCACACGCACACTTTTACTACTAACTACACGTTCAACCTCAAATTCTATCACAAGAAATCCTTTCGTAGACTCAAAAATTCAGTCAATATGTGTTTCACGAGAATCAGAACTGACCTGCACACGCGTCTCTTGGTTACCTCCTCGATTTAAAAATCAAGAGACAGCTAAAACAAATCTACAAACGCGCGAACCCTACTCAAAGACGAGCTGAATAGGTAATTCGCCAAAGTAAATAACAACCCAATTAGTAGACGACATATATTAGCGTATTTCAACGCGTAGAATCTATCCAGGAAAAATAACATATGTTGAATGCTGCCTATCCTTAGTGCTCGCGTATTTCCAATTGATTACGCCTATCCGTGTAAAGTCAGGCGGGAAATATAACCTGATGCTGGTTTCTATTAACCAGAAGCCAGTATGTAAACATCAGAGT
>NW_016909647.1:319276-355688 GCF_001483705.2 Eufriesea mexicana
TCTTGTTTTATTCATGTCGAGCCTCGCATCGGATCACCGACTTCTTGACTTTTTCTTTCAAGCAAATTGAAATGACAGATCTACTGAGGTGTCTATATCACCGAGAAAGGCAACGTATCGTGTGATCGAAATATCCTACAGAATAATTTGCAAAACGTCTCAAAAAAACATATGAGGGTATCGATTTGGATAAAGTGAAAACGTGAACGCGTTATCGTGAATGATGGATGACTTTTAGTATTGTTAAATTATAGGAGTGGCATTTATTAAAACGACTTATTCAATAAAATATATTTAACTCTTATTTAAATTTCGTGTATTATTATGTATCAGCTTATATTTTTTATTATCTATTTTTATATAATTCATATATCGTAATTCATAATTGAAAATATAAACACAGGAAGGAAACCTAAAAGTATTGTACTATTCAACTTATTAGTTCTACATCCGAAGACAAATTTCCTGAATAATACTCAAATAACAAATAGCCATTACCAAAACAGTGGTAATTCGATCATTTCCGTATAAGAATATATAAACAGACATAATAAATCCAAAATAAAGATACTATTCAACGAGTTCCTTGCTTCGATATCCCAAAATCAATTTCCGGAATAAAATTAATATGAACAGCAGCCATTATCGACACCATGAAAATTTAACTGCTTCCACACAATATATAAGCGTATATAAATAAATGCACTATAATAATATAATTACGCTAAGAATCCAAAATAAAAATAAGTATTCAACGAGCTCGTTGCTTCAATATCTCAAATTCAATTTCCGGAATAAAATTAAAATAATCAGCAGCCATTATCGACACCATGAAAATTTAACTGCTTCCACATAATATATAAGCGTATATAAATAAATGCACTATAATCATATAATTACGCTAAGAATCCAAAATAAAAATAAGTATTCAACGAGCTCGTTGCTTCAATATCTCAAATTCAATTTCCGGAATAAAATTAAAATAATCAGCAGCCATTATCGACACCATGAAAATTTAACTGCTTCCACACAATATATAAACGTATATAAATAAATACACTATAACTGTATATCGCACCAAAATCATTTAATCATATTACCAACCCAAAATAAAAATACTATTCAACGAATAGTTACTGTAATATCCCGAACTCAATTTCTAGAATAAAACTAAAACGGCCAATAGCCATTACCAACACCATGGAATTTTAACTGTTTCTGCACAACATATAAAATTATAAATAAATGCTGTAACGGTATATTGCACCGAAATGATATAATCATATCACTAACCTAAAATAAAAATACTATTCAACGAGTTGGTTGTTTCAATATCACAAAATTAACTTCCGAAATAAAACTAAAACGGCGAATAGCCATTACCAAAACCGTGGTAATTTAACCATGTGCACGCAGCAATATATTTTAGTATCGCGGAATGCCCACCTCGTGTGTAGGTGACTTTGGGTTGGAAAGTCGCCGAGGGTTCGAGGGCCCGATCATTTTGAAAAGCCCCTGCGATGCGTCAGGCCCTTAGCATGACCATATTTGGTCGTGTTGGGAGAGGCTTTCTTAGGGAATATATAAAGAAGGCAGAAATGGTTAAGGGACGATTCTTGAGAGACGATTCGTGAGGGTGGATTCTTGATAGACGCTGCTTCTTGAGAGACAGTGCTGAAGAGTTGGTTGTAGTCGTGTTGTGAGTTATTATCATGTTGCTAGTTGTAATCGTGTTGTTAGGTATAATTGTGTCGTTGTAGTCGTAAGAGTTTAGTTGAAATATATATATCTATATTCGTAGTCTTTACCGTCACCGCACATTGTATTATTATTTTATGTTTAAATAATAGTTTTATACATATTTAACAACCACCATGTCTCTACAATATATAAACGTATATAATTAAATCCAGTATAACTATATATCGCATCGAAATGAGCCAGAAATATAAAAATGAAAAAAAAAATAAAAGTAGCATTCAACGTACTCATTAGTCCCATACTCCAAGACCAATTTCCCGAATAAAACTAAATCGTGCACAGTCAACATCGAAATGATCCTAAGGGAGAAGGGATAAAGTGTTGCTACTAGTAGGCAGCTCCTTAGGCCCTCAGGGCAACCGTTACATTATTATACAAGGAAGCAGGTTGTACAGTTCGCGGAGAACACCGTAATTGGGGAGAATTTGCCCTCGACCGTGTAGAACGCCGCGGTACTTCCCTCGCGCCCCTTTTATCTCTCCATCCGCGATTGTTATTCCCTCATTTACAAGCCCCACGGCGATACACGTTGCGAGCTACCGACTGCTTCTGCACCTTCTAGCCTCTCGCTCGGTGTCGATCGCGCCTTGCTTTGTAATTTATTTATGCACTCCACTTTGACAGTAACGTGTTATCCGTTACGTAACGGCCTTGCCTCTTTTTCGTACTTCACTCGTGTAATCACCACGATAAACAACGTGTCGTGTCAGACACTTATGAAACGGCTTCTCTGATTTTGCAGCAAAAACGAAGAGGTAAGAATATGCCTGAAGATAGCTTTCTGTTTCTCCAGCATTTCTTAAGTTATTCTGTTTCAATTGAACCATTGAAATGTATTCACTTTTGTCCATGAGAGACGTTGTCCTCAATGTTTAGGGTGGATACCTCTAATTAGACATGTCTGCCTAAACTGCAACTCTATTTAAGCATTTCTCATTGATAAATGAATATGAGATGTTTTAATGGTTCAATTGATACAGAAATACTCGATCGTCATTTTTATGAACGCTTGACAGTGAGATTATTTATGGTCATGACAATAATCGATATTTTAAATCGTGGTTCGTACAACTACTTTAGAACAGTTTAGAGGAGTTTAATGGCATCTTCAAGATTGTATTAAGGTTAACAATGGCAATCATAATAGTGATAGTTGTCAATCATGGACTACAGTTGCTCGGAAATATAAAGTATAGAGTATAAAGACTGTCGGATAATGTAGACATGACCATGATCCATGTAACCATAAAGTGCATAAGCGTAACTTCGCGTTATGCTCACCAGAAAACTTTACTGATATCTTAACTATTATAATATTCATCGCTGAATTCATATTTTTCTCTCAACATTCTTACCATTCGTGCAAATATATATCTCTATCTAAGAAGAAAAGGAGAGAAAAATAAATTATACATATCTACTCAAGAATTTTCCTTTTCCACATTTTACAAAAGGATAAATTAATATTATTAACATTTATCGGTAAGAATTCTTCCAAAAATTTCCTTCTCTTTCTATTAATTAACATTCAAATCGAGACTTTTTCTAAAAAATTTGGCATCATTCTCACAAATATTTACAAATATCCATATTTGGCAATAAACAGAATTTGAATATCGACAAGAGCTCTCCAGAAAGTGATTTTTCTCGTTCATCTTTCAACAACTTCCACACTCGCGGAATTATCCAGCAACTCGCGAACATACCCCCTGGCAACTTACCCAAAATTCATCTTTCCACGATCAACAGAGCAACGACATTAACAACGACTCTCCGCAACCTTTCCTTCGTGTCCGTTTATCGGCTTCCTGTTCGCAGGAGCTCGAGAAGTAGTTAACAGAGGCACGTAAAATCGGCCCGGCAAGGATACAGCCGATGGTGCCAGCGTGTGATATATTCACGCGACGTTCTGTGACAATGAGATGTTATCTGTAACGGCGTGTGGCACACCGCGGCCCCCTTCAGGCGACGAAACCGCCTCTTCCTACGTCCCGGCCCTTCCTTCAACGATGCCTGCAGCCCTCGTAATATATTATAACGCAGACGCCTTAGCAGCCTCGCCGACTATAGGCCCGCTTGGCTAGTTTATAGGTACCACCTTGGCTTGCACGCTATTCCGCCTGGCCGAGATTGCGCAAGCAAAATGCATTACGGACGAATACCAGCCGACTACCAACCGCTAACCAATAGCATTATAAACGTAAACGTAACGAACCACTGGATTTATGCCTCGTCTACGGGGCTACCTTGTTCTATCTACCCTCTGTCTTCAAGAGTATCAGGGAGGATGATGATTCTCCGAAGAACGTTTGATGTTGGCTTGAATCGATGGGATTAACGAGTGTCGAGGAATAGGGTGGTTGTGAGATCTGGAAGGAGGTTCTCGAGTTTAAGATGACGTTAGGTTTAGTTTGCTGGATGATGAGGTGAAGATGAATTTAGAGTGATTTGTACAGAGCTTAGGTTTAGTCAAAGTTAACCCTTTGCACTCGACGATTTTTTGGCTAAAAAGGGGTACGAGTTGAAAAATTTTCTTCAATAAGGCTGATGATATTTTTTGAGCAGTAAATAAGGAATCGTATAATAATTAACACGTAGAATTATTCAATTTTGATACCTCGCACGCTGTTACATTATTTTAAATTCGATACATTAATTAATATCGAGCTTCGAAATTTTATCAAATGGTGACCTAAAGGCACCTCACGAGTGCACAGGTTAAAGTTGCAATGGAAGGACTAGGGTGTAGTAGGATTGTTCTTCGAGAAACGTTTGACACAGGATTCAATTAACCCTTTGCACTCGGCGATCTTTTCGTTACAGGAAAATAATAATTCGAAGATTTTCTGCCATAAAGTCGACGATATTTCTAAAACGGTAAATAAGAAACCGTATGCAAATTAGGACGTGGAATTATTTTACTTCGATATTCCAAGCATCCTTGAGTAATTGTGAATTTGATATATTAATTAACATCCATCTTTGAAATCTGATTAAATGGCGACTGAGTGGCGCCCCTCGAGTGCAAGGGTTAATATAATTAGTCAGTGTTCAGGAGCAGGATGGTTGTAAGTATGTACGTTGTATGTTTAGAATGATTTGTGGAACGTCTGGGTATAGTAATGTAATAAAATCATACTTCGAAGAATGTCTGATGTCGGCTAGAATTTCCTTCATTAGTGGATGCTGAGAAACGCAGTGATTACGAGATCTAGAAGAGAGTTTTTGAATTTAGGGTGTTATGTAATTGTCAGTTTTATTACGATAGTCTGACGAGATGAACGTGAATTTAGAGTGATTTATGGAGAATTTAGGTTTAGGTAGGATTAAATCGTAATGGGAGGAGTATGATGTAGAACGATGATCAGCATAACAGGTGTGTTGAAAACCGTAATACGTTAATATACCTTCTTCATTATCAATTTCAGCTGACTTTAATTATGTAACGGAATAGTCAAACACACGTCTCAACAAATATAATAATATATAGTACCATCTCACCTGCGGAAATGATTAAAAATCAGGAACTGAGAAATTGGCCTACTAACTCAGATCTTTGCCTCCGTTTAAGGGTAAGGATGTAATTGCATAATTATTCGTTCTTTTATTTTGCGACGTTCTATATTTCGTTTGACTACCTTTCTTCATCATTGTTTGTTAATAACTAAAATTTAAAGCTACCGACTTGTAACCTGCGTTTAATAAGTAATTATATATTTCAGTGGTGATGCTATCAGCACAACCCAAGCATTATAAAACCTGCAACGTGTAACCAAAAAATTTGTCCAAAGATTCGCACACTTCTATCTCGAATTCTATATTTATCGCGTTACCCAGTGTGCAGAGTATTGTTTCGTACCGTTGGATCGGTGTGTTATCGATAATACTTGACGTTTACCGAAATTTCTACGTCCTGTTAGTCGAAGAAGATAACAACGAAACGAGAGCACCATGGAGCACCGAGTCTTATGAGCGTATGGAAAGAATAGCTGTTACTTGTTAGCAGTCGTATCTCGTTTCTGCCAACTCGATTGGTCGATATCGCATTATCCGTAGAAATGAGAGCGCAACAACGGACGAGCATTCTTACCCTGTATGTATCATCTTCGTCTCGTTAATTGCTCGATCGAGATTTGCAGCACTCTGTATGAGAGGAGTTCCCATTGCACCATTCGTGCTTCCATCGATGAATTATCGACAAGGGGATGTTTTTAAATTGACGTGCAACCAATCACCTGGAACACCACTGACGTTCACTTTTTGTTCCTTTCAACGCGAGCCACTTTGAAAGCAAACGGCCTGGCCTTTTGTACGCCAATCACGAAATTGTTTCCTTTCCCGTGTTTCCTTTTCTCTCTGCCTTTCTCTCCGTCCTTTTTCTTTTTATTTCCTTCGCTTTCTTTGCGCAAGAAATGTTTTTTCCCACACATATTCAACTATCGATGTTTAAATGATTTGCAGAGAAACATGTGTATAGTTTCGTGATAAGACGAGTGCGCGTAAGTGAAAATTATCGTCCAAAGGGTAGATAGAAATTGATCAAATCTTTTTATCATTCATCCCAGGTATCGATTAACTCGCAATCGGCTGCTAAATTGGGAACTCGAGCAATTAGCAATTGAATACTTGATAGATTTTCAATACCCTGTATCGAGAGAAACCGAGTAATTCTATCCGATGAACGGGATTGATTATGTACTTCGGATATTGGATCGTATTTTAAATACTTCGCTATATATATATTATATATATAATTTATATAACGTATATATAAATTTAAAGAGTAGAAGAAGAATATTATATAGCATAAAATAAAGAAATACGGTTTTTAATTAACGTACGTCTTATAATATATTCGGTTAAAAATAACGAGGAAATGTAAATTAAGTTAAAACATTTTGAAACTTCCTTCAAAATTTGGAAGTTTAAAAATTTAAAGGTTTCAAAATAATAAAGTTTGGAAGATAGGGAACTTTTAGATATGAGAACATTGAAAGTTTGAAGTTTCATCATTCTGTAATTTTTTAATTTCAAACTTTGGAAAAACCTCAAGTTCTATGATTTGTAAATGTACAAATCTTTTAATTCTGAAATTTGGAAGCTCTGAAAATTTGTAGATTTGCAGAATAAAGATTGAAAGATATGGAAATTTCGAAATCTTTACACTTTAACGTTTAAAAATCTGGAAATTTTCAGAAATTCGCAAGCATGAAAATTTTGAGATACAAAAATTTGGAAATTTTGAATATCGAATCGAAAAGTCTATTTCATTTCATATTCTAATTACTCGTACAAATATTTTATTATTCTTATAAGCATTTCTATATCCGTATATATTTATTTCGTACATAAATTGTGTTCGCTGAAAAAATTTCTTCTTATTTCAAGAACGACTTCGAGAGAATTGTTTTCGTATTGTATGCACAACGTCAAACAAGGAATATCAATGCACCGCCAAGATTACACGTTATATCATCCTTATACGGCAAAGCAAGAGGGTGCAGTTTAAAAACTTCTTCCTAGAAGTACGATGAACTTGAAACACAAATTGCGATATCGGAGGTAAAAGTAGTAGGTCACGTTCTACGAAAGGTAATCCAGGTTATCCTGGTTTTGGTTAACTGCTTTATCTACGTTTTATTAGGGAATTACCCGTAAAATCCCAACGCTTAATAAATCAATTTACGAAAGCTGTACAGATAAAAAACTTTTATCCGTTTTTTCTGTAATATTTCAAAATTATAATTAAATTGTCGATTAAATTGTAATTCGACATTTTTCAAAATATTCTAAATTAATTTTCGCTTTATATCTTATACTTAACAAATTCATTTTATTAAATTAATTGTTTCTTGTAAAAATAAAACAGTAATTTTTATAGAACATGAAAAGCTAAGAAAAAAATATATTTGTGTAAAGACAATCATGTTTTCGTAACGATGGATTATACAAGATATAAGGAAATATCTAGTACTTTAAAGCCGTGTATTATATTGTTATTATACCAGATACTACGCGTTGTTACTCTAATTAATTCAATTGCTCGACTGTCTACAGCAAGTTAAATTGTAGTTGATAAATTTTGCAGCTGCGAAACGTGACGAAACGAGACTGCACAGCTTGAGATTGTAATAATTACTATGAGCACGCAATGTGACTGTAATCCTTGTTTGTCGATGAAAGTAATTCACAGTATATTTAAAGCAAGATTTGAAATCTCTATTTAAGAAACCGTACGAAAAATCCTCGACTGTCACACAATCTCAAATTACACATTCATATTTAAATATATTAAAATTACTCAAATTGCCACATATGTCGAAATAATATACCCTGAACTATGAAAAACTGGAACTATATTTTACATAAATAATAAAACCAGCTTATTGTTTCGAATGTACATATTTATATTTTTACAGACAATATCATAAATAGCAATGCATTATTTTACAAATTTTAGTATATTATATAAATAATAAAACCAGCTTATTGTTTCGAATGTACATACTACTGCTTTAAATAGATATTCCGTATTTATATTTTTACAGACAATATCATAAATAGCAATGCATTATTTTACAAATTTTAGTATATTTATTTCCTTAATTTCTTTCATTTTATTATTTTATCTGTTAAAACTAAAGTCACAAACGTTTAAGAGTTTCGCACCTGTGAAACAATAACAATACTTGATGTATTATCCAAAAGAGATATCGTGTAAATACACGCTAATACCTTAATTAATACCTTAATATTCGTGAATTTTTTCGAATGGAGACAGTTTTAGAAAGCATATCTCGAAGAGGAAGCTACTACTGGCACGAAAATTCTCGAAAAATAAAAAAGAGCGAAGAAAATAAATCAGCTTAGGTACATTTTTCCATTCGAATACAGAGCGAATACGTTTTTGACAAGATTTTCATATTTTCATATGCAATGAGCTTATTTAGATTTCCCTTTACACGTACGCACGCCAGCCGCGTGTACAATAAACATCTCGTTCCTTTCGTCATATTTTATTCGCCATCTGTGTCGAATCGTTACCATCGGTACATTAATAACAGACAAACGGAATCCACCGTCTTTTCTTTATCCCTTGGTCGATCTATAACCTATAAAATGATCTCTTATGCTGAAGCATCTCATATAGACGGTGTAAGCTGGACCATTGCCGAGGTAAGCGCGCCACTTCTGGCCCCTTCTGCCACCATTTTGTCCAATGAAATTCAAAATCTCCAGTGCTATTTGGATTACAGCTGGTCGAGATAAGGCTACTTTATTGCACCTGGCAATGGTCTCTAGCCGGTAGGCAGATGGCAAAGGCCAAAAGATGCGGACGCTTGGTGACGTAATTGTGAAAAGTCTGCGTTGCTCGATTCTTGCCCCCTCTCGCCCCCCATGGTCGTCACGTGTTCCTATTGTAACTCGTGAAAGAGTTAATTCCTAGGTGTGCACATTGTGAGATGAAATTTTCAACTATTTTCTAACTGGAGGCTTATGTGCTTGGCAGAGGATTAGAATTGATTAGAATTAATTGTAAATTTTCAAGTTATTAATTCGTAAATGTGCACATTGTGACATGAAATTTTCAACCATTTTCTAACTGGTGGCTTATGTGCTTGGCAGAGGATTAGAATTGATTAGAATTAATTGCAAATTTTCAAGTTATTAATTCGTAAATGTGTACATTTGAAAGTTTCAATATTTCTAAAATCAATTAGAATTGATTGCCAATTTTTAAGTTAATCTAGGGATTAATGGTGGTTATAAAAATTTAGAATTTGGAACGTGAGAATTAGTTATTGCTTTGGACAAATTGGTTTGTGCTACTGTAATGGTATACTAATGTGAGACGAGGTCATAGAGAATTATTTGAAATTATTTCAGGAATGAATGGTTGTTTCGAAAACTAAAAATTAGGTGCTCAAAAATTAATAATTTCGTTTTGGTATAATGATACGCTAATGAGACGACAGATCAACGACGGAAAATAGAAGAAAGCTTCAAAAATACAGTTATGTGGAAATAAACTATACAGAGTTAATGAATCCCCTCTAACCAGACATTCGCATGCTTGCGAGGGAATCAGGACTGATTAGAACTAGTTGCAGTTCCTCGACTTAATCAAGAAACTGATGGATGTTTTAGGAACTAGCAATCGAGCAAAACTGAAATTTGTTTTAAATAAATTAATTCGTGCTAGTATAATAACACGTCAATTTTAATTAATTACTTTGGACGAATCGTTTAATTCTGATATAACGATACGCTAATTATTAAGTCGATCTAAGCTTTGAGGATACTTTTAGGAACTCGAAAATTAATTATTCTTTTATATAAATTATCTCGTGTTGGTACAAGTCGAACGCTAATTTTTAGATTAATCTAGGCACCGATAATTATCTTAGGAAGACTACCGAAAACCTGAGAGTTCATTATTGTTCTTAATAAACCGTTTCATATTAACACATTTAATAATAGACTAATAAGACGTAATAGTTTAACAAGATATACAAGTAGAACAAACTTTTATAAATGTAGACGCGTAAGATGAGGTTATAAAGGGTTAAGTGAGCATCAAGGATACACAGGGGAAGATGTAGCAAGTTTCGGAGAATCGAGGGTATAGGATCGCAGAAATTTCTATGAAGGCGAGGTCATGAGAAACCGTGGAATTTTTATAGAACTAAAGACGAAGGGAAATTATTAATTTTTGGGAAAGCGAGAGTACCATGGAGCCATAGGATTTTTCATATGAGCTAGGATACGGGTAATATGCGAACTTTCTGAGGAGCGGAGGCAGAAGGAACGCAGTGCTTCTCATGGAAACGATGGGAAATAAGGTCACCAAGAAATATAGAAATTTAAGGAAAACGCAAGAATATGATAAACATGAAAGTTTAGAAAAGAAAGGAAAATATGAGAAGAATTGAAAATGATTCTCTTGCGAATAGGTAATTTTTAAGCTATCTCGGGGAAATCTTTAATATTAAAATCTATCAGAGCAAAGTAGATTGCTGTTAATACCTGGGACATTAACTCTGAATGGGTGGAGAAAATTAGCGAGAGATTCGATGTTCGTACAACTAGACAAGTGATTCTAAAGTTTTAGCTGGTACTAAACGTATACGTGTGTGTATTCATGTGTACAGGTCGGAGCTACTTATGCATAGAAGACGTTTTAATGGAACGTGGGTTTCCGTAAGATTGTTGAGCGGAGTTATTCAACTACACAACTTTTGAACTGCCAGAAAACGTGTTTATATATATTTGCATACACTCTATACTAAACAGTGGTACTATAGACTCGCTTTAGAACTGAATATTTCATCGAGGTTGAAAGATATTTATGTTAAGTTTCATCTGCATTTTAGATACAACGAAATTTGTTGATTATATTTCAGAATTAAATAATATTTTTATTTTCTCGATAAAGTACAACTTATCGGTAATTTAGGAAATAAATGACACTTCTAAATCAGTGAGAATTAATTTCTTAATAATTTAAGAGGTAAATAACATTTACAAATGGGTAAGAATTAATTTGTTGGCAATTCAAGAGATAAATAAAATTTTTAAATCTGTAAGAATTATTTCGTTGATAATTTTAGGAATTATGGTGCTATAGACAGGAATAATATAAATATAATTATTAGTTTGAAGAGAGGGAGAAATAATTAGAAGAAATTGCGAGGAAATTTAATTTAATAACGGATACTTTCTCGCAGAATTATGTAAAGATATTTACATGACTAAATACGACGAGAAATTTTCTACGTTTACGATCAAAAGCATCCCCCTGGAGCCCTTAATTACGTAAAAAGTACTTCGATCGACTGACGTCCAACTTTATTAAACAAACTTGAAATCGAGATAGTAACAGCAGAAATTCCACTCAACAATTTAAAAGTTCCAGAGTAAATATGTGAACACCGACGCTGGAATTTTATGCTTACAACTTCTATTTAAAAATACGGCACGAGCAAACGAAGCGTAAATTACGAGTCGCTAAAATTGGAATAAACATTCATTTATTTTTTCTTTTTACCAGGATTTCGATTCTGTTATACAATACGGAACGATCTTGTATTAAAACTCAGTAAAATCATATAAACGCTCATTATTTAAAAATAAACAAGCGCAGCACGCCAATTCAAACATGGACCTTCGGAACTTCATAAATCTTCCACATATCAAAAAATTATTGCTATCATTATGGCCACCTTAAAACGTAAATTTAATCCTTTTAACTTCTTATTTAGTATCGAATGACTTTGCATTAGAACTCGTTAAAATCATATAAGCACCCGTTATATCGTGACAGTAAAAATAGGAAAGTATAGTAAGTCATTTAAAAAGTACAAATAATCTTCCAAAGCCTGAGTCTACGAAATAAAAAATTACTACTCACGTATCATAACCATAAATCCTTCAAAATAAAAATTTAGTTCCTTTATCCTGTCATTTGTTATTCAAAACATTGGAGATCATTGAAATCAAGTAACACTGTCTTATTAAAAATATAAAAATATAACAACCCATTCTAAAAAATAACTGTGGTACTGGTTACATAGATTTTTAAGTATATATGTGTTGGGATGAGTGGAACAAGTATGCATGGGATTCCAAGATGTAATGAATCAGGTTATTATGATAAACGAGTATGCGTGTAATGATTGAAGTGTGTGTGAATTGTGTATGCAAATGTAATGTATGAAGAAGAAGGAAAAAAGGAGCGTGATTTCTGATACGTTAGTTGCAATTGAGTTATAATAGTGAGAAGTCCTGTGATAGAGTAATTGTGAGAAATTAATTATATTTAAATGGTATATTTGTGTTTTATAATCTTTCTAATTAAATAAAGAATTGTTCTTGTTGTTATCAAATTTCATCCACCACTAACAATAACGATAATCTCCAGTAACCTAAAAATCTTCTACTTAGGAGATATTAGCATCGTATCGTAATTTTCTCTACACCCTGTGCAATGCTATAAGTGTGCAACTATTCCTATCTGAAAACTTGAATTATCATCGTCTATCTGCCCGAGATTCAGCCACAGAGATTCCAAGTCGAGGGTTCGAGTATTAATTATTAATTTCTTCGTCCGAACCGCGGAAGATGAGAAAACAGCGAGACTAAGAACTTTCGAGTTGCCGACTTTACGATGAATAAAACAGGACGAGCAACGGACAGCAACAACCGGCAAGAAATAGATGAAGGCAGGACAAGAAAAGGTTGAAAGATAAGTCCGGAAGAAGCGCTTAAACCAGCAGCGGACCGGCCATGATGTGGACAAGCTTCGTGAGACGCCTGCAGCAGTCACGTTAAAACGAAACGCGACGTTTCGCTTGGCTGCGATCTCGTATTGCACCCATGAGTTCTTTAATGACCCCGGGACTACGTGTGCAATCGTTATTTTTACGAGAGCGCTTTAAACGAGCAACCTAGACCAAGGCACCGCGCGTTCGTGCTGGTACACCGAACGATCTTGGTTTGCAGAGCTAATCGAGATCGCTAATCGATACTTGGGCTGAAGGAACGCGGATGGGATGTTGCTCGAGTTAAAATGCGACCAGTTACCCTCGCGTTTTATGAATCGTGGTGAAGCTAACGAAGCACATGGGCAGGAAAAATAATAAATGCCTCTACGGTGCGCGCACCATAACACCATAACAGCACACCCTGTAATTCACAGTGCCTCTCGTACAGTGTGAACAAGAAATTTCTCCACCTGGTTATCCTCGTTGCTTCAAACGCTTCGAGAAAATGTTACTTATGAAAATTGTGTGGTTGAAAAATGCTATTTTTACCACATTGTTGCGGTAAAAGTGGTACCTTTATATTTACACGCAGTATTACTTTGTATTTTTAAATAAAATCTCTCATTTCCTTCCTCGGCTCTGGTACAGTGACGTATTCTGAACTGTAATTTCTGAAGTACACTTGTATTAAAACTGACTGTTCTCCAGGCCCATAGCAGAAATTCGAAAGAAATAATAAAAATTATAGCGCGTCTTATTTTGTAGTAAATTGTTGTTAAAAATTTTCTTTGGTCTGAAAATTTATAAATTTTTATATTATATATTCTATGAGTTTTTGAACATATTTTATGTATACCTGACTGCTATAATAAACCAAGTTCGTCGAATTTCCGAAGCACGTAAAACTCACGCGAAATTCTAATTTCTAACTCATTCTATAAAGGCATTAAATTGCATTTGACGAATGAAATGGTTACACTAGTTGTCATAACGATAATCTCCAGTAACCTAAAAATCTTCTACTTAGGAGATATTAGCATCGTATCGTAATTTTCTCTACACCCTGTGCAATGCTATAAGTGTGCAACTATTCCTATCTGAAAACTTGAATTATCATCGTCTATCTGCCCGAGATTCAGCCACAGAGATTCCAAGTCGAGGGTTCGAGTATTAATTATTAATTTCTTCGTCCGAACCGCGGAAGATGAGAAAACAGCGAGACTAAGAACTTTCGAGTTGCCGACTTTACGATGAATAAAACAGGACGAGCAACGGACAGCAACAACCGGCAAGAAATAGATGAAGGCAGGACAAGAAAAGGTTGAAAGATAAGTCCGGAAGAAGCGCTTAAACCAGCAGCGGACCGGCCATGATGTGGACAAGCTTCGTGAGACGCCTGCAGCAGTCACGTTAAAACGAAACGCGACGTTTCGCTTGGCTGCGATCTCGTATTGCACCCATGAGTTCTTTAATGACCCCGGGACTACGTGTGCAATCGTTATTTTTACGAGAGCGCTTTAAACGAGCAACCTAGACCAAGGCACCGCGCGTTCGTGCTGGTACACCGAACGATCTTGGTTTGCAGAGCTAATCGAGATCGCTAATCGATACTTGGGCTGAAGGAACGCGGATGGGATGTTGCTCGAGTTAAAATGCGACCAGTTACCCTCGCGTTTTATGAATCGTGGTGAAGCTAACGAAGCACATGGGCAGGAAAAATAATAAATGCCTCTACGGTGCGCGCACCATAACACCATAACAGCACACCCTGTAATTCACAGTGCCTCTCGTACAGTGTGAACAAGAAATTTCTCCACCTGGTTATCCTCGTTGCTTCAAACGCTTCGAGAAAATGTTACTTATGAAAATTGTGTGGTTGAAAAATGCTATTTTTACCACATTGTTGCGGTAAAAGTGGTACCTTTATATTTACACGCAGTATTACTTTGTATTTTTAAATAAAATCTCTCATTTCCTTCCTCGGCTCTGGTACAGTGACGTATTCTGAACTGTAATTTCTGAAGTACACTTGTATTAAAACTGACTGTTCTCCAGGCCCATAGCAGAAATTCGAAAGAAATAATAAAAATTATAGCGCGTCTTATTTTGTAGTAAATTGTTGTTAAAAATTTTCTTTGGTCTGAAAATTTATAAATTTTTATATTATATATTCTATGAGTTTTTGAACATATTTTATGTATACCTGACTGCTATAATAAACCAAGTTCGTCGAATTTCCGAAGCACGTAAAACTCACGCGAAATTCTAATTTCTAACTCATTCTATAAAGGCATTAAATTGCATTTGACGAATGAAATGGTTACACTAGTTGTCGATATACAGCTATAGTCGAAATTGTACCTACATCTAACTCCGTGATTAAAACTTTCATACTGTGACAGAAATAATTTTAACAGGATGCATTAAATCTTCAGGTATCCATGAACACAGGAAATAGTCTCCCACTTGGATAATACTCGTTTCAAACTGGGACGAAATGAAACAAAATTTGCATTCAATTGCAGAAAAACGAAAAGAGAAATAATGTTACGCAATTTGTCATTCGCATTTAATCGGACAATCTTCATTTCCAATAAGGACGAAATAAAACAAAAGCGAAGCTATATCCGCGAACAACTACGCAGAAACAAAAGGAAAATCAATGTTACAAAATCTGTTATTTGCAAACCTATTCGAAAAATTTTCACTCGTAACAAAGACAAAGAATAAAAAAAAAAAAAAAAAAAAAAAAAAAAAAAAAAGAAAATGAAAATAAAAACGATAATCAATTTATCATTCGAAACCTATTTCACTAATAGTAATCATAAATGAATAAAAAGAGAAGCAGCATTACACGATTTATCATTCACTATTTATTCGAATAACTTTAATCTGCAACGAAGAGAAACTGACAGAAAATCCTAGCAAAATCATCCCACCAGTACCACAATTCCTCAATCGCAGCCCTCTCAAAATATTCCGATATTCTTTCGAACAAGAACAATTCAAGAAGGGAGACAATATTCTGGAGGCAAATATCAAAATTCAGGAACCGATCTCATACCTCCCTTACGCTAGTATAGTACCCTACCGCCTCGACTCATCGGACAATTTTGCGAACGGTCTAATAACACGTTTACCAATTAGACAACCGGTTAATTCGCCAGATCTGTTTGCTGCAAACAGCCGGTTTAAGTTACGATCAATTGCATTTAACGTAGAAACCTTACGTCGGTCGGTGCACTAATAACAGCAGGGTAGTCGAGAATCGTAATATTGCGATTCGGGACTCGAACGAATTCTACGTCCGGTACCGCAAGTCGGTTGCAGTGGCAGGTGCGTCGAACTGCGCTGTCCGTGTAGAAGCTCCGAAATTGTGCAGACCGCAAGGCGTCGGCTTCCGTTTAGCGTTTGTTCCTCTGTGTACACCCGCGTCCTCGATGCGCACCACCGAGGAAACGGGGTGTCGCTTCCACGCCCGTTGACGAGCTTTCGTCCACGAATCGCGACCGTCAGTTTGTATCGCGAATTAAACGTATCGAATCCGGTTCTTTCGATCGGACGGCAGTTATTCGCGATACGTGTTTCGACGTCCACGAGAGTTTAGATGACAGCTGGAAGAGCTATGGGCCTTTTGCAATATCTGTGGTTGCAGGGGAAAATGCCATAAGTCAAAGAATCGAAAAATCTTTGTTTCTCTTTTTGCGAATTGGGTTGCAGAAAATATATAGTGCTGGACAAAGGAAAGATGGCAGCTAGCATATATGCATATTTCAGTATAATATTTTTTTTATATAGAATAATAATAAATGCGAGAAATGAAAAGAGATGAAGATTACGTCTCCGAAAGAATTATGCAATTTAATTGCTGTGCGAATGCGAATGCAACGTGTGGAAAATCTGGAAAATAAAAGGAATCAATTTCTGTAACAAGTATCCAATAGAAGGATGACACTGATAAAGGACCTCATTGATTTTTGCGGGGCACTTGCAGGAGACACATCGCGAAATCTCAAATGGAAGAATGAATTCGCCAAAAGTGATATGGCACAGAACCCGCGGAAAGCGATTTTATTCTTTTTATTCGATCAATTGCAATAATTTTCACCGAAAGGTGTGTATCGCAAATAAATATAATAAATATGCCCCTGATTTTACTGCAGAGGTTGGCGTAAAGGTAGGGATATATTATGGCTTGAAAATAAATTTTTCAAACTTTTCATGAAACCTTTATCTTTTACGAAATATTCCATCGAATTAAAGACTTAAATCCCCAATAGAATTTAAATTTTAACATTGCCAAAGCATGCACTCTTTTATTTCTCATTCATTTTTCAAACAATCGTTTATTTACTGCGTTTTAAAGGTTCTATAGAAATTTCATCGTAGATAAATCAACACGTGAATTTTATACACAACGTTCTATGCTGCTTCAGTGCTTTATTTAAAAAAGAGAGAAAAATGTTCTCCCCATTTAACCAACAGTTATATGCAATGAAATAAATATTTATAATAAAAAACACTAGGAAATGCAGTATTTTTCTCGGCGTTAATTGTCGTATTAATTATCATGAATCATACTGATATTCGATACATATGAAACAATGATCTACTTTGAAATTTTTCAAATTTTTCACAACTCGTGATATTTTTCGAAATTTCATACCTTCTTCCTCATTGAACACATTACAACCGATCCAATGTTTATTTATTTCGTTTCACAAAATCGATACAAATTTATTCCGAAATAAACCAACATCTGAATTTCATACACGAAGTTTTACGCTGCTTCGATGCTCTATTTTTCACAGAAAGAAAATCGTTGTCCACGTTTAACCAACAACCATCAATTTCACAGAACTCCCATCTTTCTCAAAATTCCAATCTTTCTTTCTGAAATCGCTTCAACGATTATTTAGTTCGTTTTAAAACCTCCATATAAATTTAATCTCAAACAAACCAAGATATAAATTTTACACGCGATATTCTATACTGCTATAATATTCCATTTCCCTCAGAAACAGCTCTGCACATTTAATCAATAACCATTCGGGCAAAAAATATTTGAATAAAAAATTAAACTTGAAATAAGAATTCACGCACCTGCGTTTTACACGTGTCCAAGAATAATAAAAAATTCGATTATTTACTTTGTTATAAAAATTGTATTTTATACGCTATATTCTATACTATTCTAATACTCCAATTTCCTCGAAGAAAAGGCTCTCTACGTTTAACCAATAAACGTTCGAAATAAAATATTAAAATAATGAATTAAACTTAGAATAAGCACTTAGATCCACGAACTGGCGTTTCGCACGTGTCCGAACATAATCAAGAACAGCTGCCTTCCTTAAAATTCCGAACCTTCTTTCCCACAGAACAACTTAAAACCACCCCAAAGTGAACGTAAAACTTATTTCTTTGAACAGCCACTTCCCCGATCGCTAATTAGAATGACGAGGGGCAAACTGCTAGTCCTTTCGTTTTAATTAGCGAATTTAGTTAACTACGGAGTTAACAGTCGTAAAGTAACTCGCGGAACAGGTGGAAAATTGCATTCGCAGTAAACTCGATGACGAATGTAGCAGGACAATGATGGACCCGTAACGAGCTTAGCGGCTTTCGCGGCTCGCACGTTAAGTCTGCAAGTTCTTCGGTATGTTTACACCGGGTATAACCGAATTTCGTGTAACTTCTGGACCTGTTATTATAGGAGTTCTCGCACCGAATCGTACTGAACTGAACCACGGTACTGGCAATTCAAAGGTCTCTGGAGGTTCCCGACCGACTGAACTATCGTGACAGCTAAGTAACTGGAACGAGCTGCGTTTACAATCGCAAATTATCAACCAACTAATTTCACGAACTCTCTACTTCTCAAATACGTCGGCTCTCCTTGATATCTTTTATTTCGTCTATTTTTCTATCGGTTTTTAGGTGTTCGAAAAGGTGAAACGTCATATTGGAGACTTGGAATTGGATTGGATTGGACATGTTGATTAACCTGATGCAATTCTATAACTATCTTGAAAATTGGTTTCCGATTTTCCAGTTCAATGTTTGGGAAAAATCTTGTGAATTTTCTGTATTTGTCAATTTTGTAAGTAAAAAGAGACAAAATTGTAGAATACAAGAGAAAGAGAGGGAAGAATCAAATTATATTAACAGGGAATCACATAAATAAACTGAATTTGAGTGGAAAAATGAATCGAGCTTAATATAGTTATATACAGCTGAACACAATCTCTATAATAACAAGAGAAAAAAAATTGGTCAACACTTATAAAATATTCTTTTCTCGATACTTTAAAAAATACTTTAAAAAACCTAAAACGAAGAGAAATCAATTTGCAAACAAGCTATCTTACGAACAATTTAAAATGCAACAGAACTCACGAAATAATGCAAATTGAAGTACTTGATCAAAAAGATGCATACATCCCTAAAAACTTTTCTCATAAAGGAAAATAATCACGGCTATTTCCAATATTCCTATTATCCACTATTTTCCAGTTTAAATCAGGAAAAAAGTTCGTCTTATCGTCATGCGAGCATATGTGCAGGGAGGAATTGAAAAAATACGATAGCAAGTGGTGCGAAACCCGTGAAACTTCCGCAGAGGCAACAAAATGCGGAGATCAGGCCGGAACATGCAGTGGTAAAAACGCAACGCCGCGGAATTTTCCAATTCCACTTGCTGTACAAGAGGTACGAACGATAAAACTCGAAGAAACATAAACAGCAAACCGCGGAGATCTGGGATTTGGACGCGAATCGCCAGTGCCGGATAATCCGTTAATTGCGAATTCATTTCCAACGCAATGCCTACGTGTAATTAACTTTGAAAGCAGACATCCAACAATCGCGGTTTTCCCGCTTGCTGTGTGTCAGACCAGCAGAGGATGGGCATTTAATCAAAAAACTGCCTGGCAAAAATACACCAGACCAACCTACACGCACGTCTCGTCTCACGGTGTGCTTCATACATCAGCAAATCGTTGAAATAGCTGAAACAATAGGTATAATCCTGTGTAGCGACTTTTATGTCCGGGAAAGATTAGACCAGGCAAAGAAGGACAGAGAACTATGCTCCGGCCAGAGAATGGGTGTCAGCGTTATCTCAAAAGAATCATACTTTTGCAATATTTAATATACCGCCTTGCACATTTCGAAGTGATCCTCCAGCCACTCACAGAGAACCATGTTAATTATCACCGTCATTTTCTTTCAGAACCGACCTATCTCGATTCCTACCTACTCTTGCAAAGCGAAATCACGGTATAGCCGACGTTCTTTGTGATTCACTTGTTTCTCCGACTCGTATTGTTTGTGTGAAAAAGGGAATCGAGAGTGACGCGGATCAATGGTGGTCGAAGGCGTCCGATTTAGTACCAATGGCGGCGCTAGTGTCGACAGAGTGACAGCGCAGAAACGAAACACGAACGAAATGCAAAGGAAATAGGAATACATCGGGTCTCCATCGTTATCAAAGTAGGTACATACGTGTCGACGATTCCGGATAACGTGCAATTTCTAACTTTCAATCGAAATCGTTCTTTGCCCTTTTCGATGCCGTTTGATCGCGCGTGGTAATTCGTTATTTTTCCAGAACATAAAGCAAGACTGTTTGTGATGCGTGAATTGATGGTGAGCTGTTTGACTCGCCGTTTGTTATTTGCGGAACAAATATCGCAACTTTCAGGTAAATCGTTCACCGCAACTCTCGAGGTGGGATCAATGTTCCTTCGTGTTCATCCGAATAACGTTTTGATCAAGCAGGGGCTGGTTACTCGCGTTATTTGCATCGCACGGCGTAAATGTAAATGTAGTCATGGCTCAATTGTTCGAGCATTTGAAATGGGATAAACATTACCGAATCGTTGGATGAGTTATATTAGACAGTAGTATGTTCAGATTCATAACAATAGGAGTAAAGTGTTCTTGATATTTGGATTTCGAATATTTTTAATGATGAAATGCTGAGTTCACGGGAAAAATCTATCGTACGATTTCCATTCAGAGGAATATTTAATTCGGATAATTAGCGACAGCGACACATTTTTACTGTAGAAAACTCTTGAAAACTACAGATTTCATTCAGAAAATAAAAGAATAATAAATGTATATATAAAGTTAGTAATATAGTAGTATTCTTGTTTTAAAAAAATTATCCTATGGAAGTGCAAATGCATAAAATGTGTAAATTATCAAATCTATTATTAATAACAAATTGTTCACAACGAAAATTCATAATAAAAATGAAAAAATTAATAACTTATCGGATATTACTTGAACTTATAACGTGCTTGTATTAAACTGTACCTATAATTTCCTAAAAGTTTATAAATGATTACACTTATTGTTAATAACAAATTAATATTGTTGTTAACAAATTGCTCGCTACATATATTTATAATAAAAGTGAAAAAATTAATAAATTATTGGCTATTGAAGCCGAAAAATAATAAATAATGGAATCGGTAAAGCTTGAAAATTTCCAATCGGGGTGGGCAGCTAGGCCGATTGGTGGCTATATAAGGGACGACGCGACACAGTAGAAATCATTTGTCGGTTTGACTTCGAAAGTGTAACATATAAATTTTCTTTGTACGCGAGGGGTGGGGATTCGAAGTGAGGTTGGGGCTGGCCCCCCCACCCTTACCCCCACCTATTAAACAATTTTCTAATAATTTTTATTTTGTTTTCAGGTACTAATTATTTTTTTCTTTCAGGTTTTAATTATTTTTTTTCTTTTAGATTTTAATTATTTATCTTCTTCCAGGTTTAATTATTTTTCTATTTCCAGATTTTAATTATTTGTTTTTCCAGGTTTAATTATTTTTCTTCTTTCAGGTTTTAAATATTCTTTTTTTCCAGAATTTAATAACTTTCTTTTTTCCAGGTTCAAATTTTTTTCTTCCAGGTTTTAATCATTTTTCTTATTCCAGATTTTAATTATTTGTTTTCCCAGGTTTAATTATTTATCCTTTCCCAGATTTTAATTATTGCCCCTTCCAGGTTTTATTATTTTCTTCTTCAAGGTCTTAATTATTTATCTTTTTCCAGATTTTAATTATTTATCTTCCATTATTTATCTTTAATTATTTCTTCTTCCATGTTATAATTATTTTCCTTTTTCTAGGTTTTAATTGTTTTTTCTTTTAAGAATTTAATAACTTTCTTCTTTTTCTTGCTTCTTCCAGGAATAATTATTTTCCTTGTTTCAGATTTTAATAATTTTTCTTCTTCCAGGTTTAATTATTTATCTTCTTCCAGGTTTTAATTATTTTTCTTGTGCTAGGTTTAATTATTTTTCTTCTTTCAGATTTTAATTATTTATCTCCTTCCATGTTTTTATTATTTTTCTTTTGCCAAATTTTATTTTTCCATTTTCATTTATTTTTATTTAGGAATTCGAATATTTCGTATAATATTCGAATGTTTCGCCGTTGGTTTATTAACGTTTCATCGTTGAGATGATCATGTCTCATGTCTCTATTTTTATGGGAACTTGGAAATGTTACAGTCTCTTGTAATAAAATATCTTAGCGTTCCGACGGTGAAATATTAGAATACCGAATCAAAATCCCTTTTATAAGACTCGAAATATAATAAAGTGTCAGTAGATTCGCTTTACTTTCTGTCGCTGCAAGTTAGATTAGGGTACCTTTGATACAGATTGCGCCAGTAGGGCGCAATGTTCGGGTCCTGGTAAGACCTGGTAATTGGTATCATTTTGGGAAACGATGCCAAGCTAAGAGCTACGCACCAAAGTTGAATTATTAGTTATAAAATGTATGACAACTAATGTAGGCAATAATAGCTAAACAGATATATAAATCTGAAATAAGTCATTTTGTATAATCTAAATACCATTCAATTAGAGTACTCTCATCAAATATATTCAAACTTAATGTTGTTCCAATACAAATTTGATTATTAATAATAACGCGAATATCTCTGGAATAAGTCCTAGTCGAATAAAATTTCGACTGCCGAGGATAAATCCAGAACAATCATGTTTCTCTCATAGGATTAACAGACCTCACCCTATCAATGTCATTTCGACTAATTTGATAATTCCAGTATCAGCGGAAGAAAAACCTAAATATCATTGGAATAAAAATTGGATCAATCTCGAATAATAAGAGGAAGATTTTCTACCAAACTTACATCGAATAAACCTTTAAGAGAAATTAAGCAGAATTCTCTTTTCCTGGTACTATCAGTCTCGGTCCACCGAGAGCCACGTTACGCCCCGACTCGCATTTTCCTGGAAAAACTTCCCAGGCACGCGAAATTATACTAAAAGAATTTTATTATTACGCTAAGGCGGGCAAAGAGGCGGCCAAAGTGTCTATCTAAACGGACGGAACACGTGTAACGTACACAATTAACCCGGAAAATAATTCTCTGCAGCCCCCCTGTGTAACCTGACGAAACGGCGACTCGGTGGCTTTCCGCGTTTAATTAACTCCGAGAAACGTCTTTTAATTATAAAACTGTTTCGTACGTCGGACAGATATAGCGTCACATTCTGGACATAGCAACTATTTGCGAAGAATTTACATTTCTTTTATACTTCCCGTTTTGTTCCGACCCCCGCGGCCGCCAGAGAGACGGAGCAATGGCGGCCAGCAGAATCGAGTATCACGACTCCATCCGTCCCTCGAAAAGCTTGTACCTCGTTTTGTAGAAATTAGTTCGTTTATCCTTCCTGTTCAGTCCGACTAACGTGACGCGTTTGTTACGGAAACAATGGAATTAAAAGCACTTAACGAATAAAGGAAAAAATAGAGGAGGAGATGAAGAAACGAGAAACAATTTAACGCTTCCGCCTGAAAAGGAAAAAGGGAAAATGGGGAAAAAAGGAGGGGGAAAGAAGTCTATTACAATCAGACCAGTCTCGCCGACCCATCCACCTTCCCTCTGGCTCTCGCCTTCCTTGTTACAATTTTCTGGCTGCTATGACACTGCTTATTCCCTTACCCCTTCTTTCACTGCTCCGCAATAAACACATAAAGAGACGTTCGCCTTTATGTACCGACTAACAAGCTTCCGCGACCAGCCTTTCTCATTTATGGGAAGTTTCAAAATTTAAACAACCCCGCCTCTGCGTGCCCGCCTATATTTTCTCTTCAATTATGTCACCCGACTCGCCACGATAGGTGAACCTCCATTCATGCGTCAAAATTAAACGCGAATTACTCTTTTTCAGACTTCGCTTTATGAGATTAATTCCATCAGCTCTGCGAGATTCGGTGAAGAAAATAAAGATCGTCGAAGTTCTATTCCCGTTTAATTTGATTCCTTTCCGAAGCTTCCAATTTGGACTACCTGCAGAATCTGGGATGCTTAAATAGGAATCAGGACGAGATGGAATATAAAACGTTTATTTGCAGATGATCACTTTCGAAAATGAGACCAAATTTCGGGGAGTTAACGTGTATTCCATTTCGCGAAGGTTCCTCTGTATTCCTCGTCAAGTAAATTAATGTCTGGTTCATAACGTGTCAGAGAAATAGCGTTTTAAACGCGTGAATATTTTTTCTCGTGAAGTTCATTTCACCTTATTCTATATAATATTCGGAAGAAATTAAACATCGAAGAGTACAAAACGTGAGTATATAATTTATTTCGTCGACCACTTGCATTTAAATTATGTGGGTTTTATGATATCTTAAATGATACATATCATTCTTTGTTATCTGTAATACGAATAAATCAAATATCATTTCGAGTACGTATCTTCTTCGTTATGATCTAACGTATCTTCCGAATAAATATTATTTCCCAGAAATGAGATATTATAGAGTAAGAAATATGAGTAAACGATATTTTTAATAACATATTTTACTCTTTATGAGATAAAAGTCCAATTTTTCTTCCAATAAATATTGCTCCGAAGAATTGAAATATCAAAGATGATTTAATTCCTTTCGCGTCGATCATCCTTTTTTCAACAATATTTTAAAACATATTTTAAAATATATATTATAAAATAAAAATAAAATAAATATATTCTATTTTTTGCCGAATAAATGGTCGATTCGTATGAAATGTACATTTAGGAAATATCTTTCGCACATTTACCCGCAAAGGATAAGTGAAGTATAGTTACATTTAGAAAACAAGCATGGCACTCGAATCCCTTGTGCACGCTGAATAAATGGTAACTCCGCTAACGGAAGTAGCGATATATACGTTATATTCATAGTCGAATTTCCTTCCTTATATGCGTACGGCACAATATGCTGGAATATCGTTGGAACCTATGAAAGTCTCGATGACAAATTTCATGCTCCGACGATTGCTAGTTCTAGCGAATTTCACGGTTCATCGGAACTGCCGTTTCGATCGGAAAGTCTGCTTGCTCTATTTAATAGAGAATTAAGTCTGACAGATGTACATCGTTCATAGACATGGGCAACTCTGGGAAAAAATTGCACACGGTCTCTGCGTTTCTGTTTGAAATCCCATGTTTCCCCTCGTTTTTTTAATTACCGACCAGCGTGTTATTCCGCAAGCTGTCGATGCATTAAAAGTGCACACGATTGAGTAACATGTTATAAATTCCCGTCGGATAACGCGTTTTGACGTTTACGCCCATGTTCCAGCGCGCTTCGATTATTTTGTTCGAGCAAATTGTAAGGAAATAAATATCTCTAAATACTTTGGAAAATTTACAACTCAAAATATCCCTTTTTGCGAATTTTATGCGAAAATAAAGTCCTTTAACGTTGATTTATAAATGTTAGTAACCCTTTGCGGTCGGCAGATTTCAACAGAGCAAATTTAGCGTTTCACAGTTACTTTTCCATCAGGATTTAAAGTCAATATATGGATATCAAAACGCACAGAATTTGTTAAAACTGATTTGTATTTAATACTACTTATAATACGTAAATATACCAAATTTTTAATTTCTCTAATTTTCTCTAGTTTTATGTATTTTTCGACTTGCAAATGTCCCCGCTTCCGGGACATCGACCACAAAGGGTTAATAAATCAAAAGAATGATCGAATTTGGGATTGAGAAGTAATTATTCTGATTGAGAATTAATTATTTAAAATGCAGGTGAGGCTTTTCTAAGGAAAATAGCTGCGAGATCGATTTTTTAAATATTTTACAATAGTATCCAGAATCCCACAGGAAATAAGCGGAAGATATAAATAACTTAAAATACCTATACAAATTGACCTTTCCCATGGATTTTCACCCCATCGCCCTATTAGCAAGCAAGGGCGTTTTCGCCCCATGTAGATGGCAATTCGGAGCCATGCTCGAATCAATGGTACGGTGATAAGCAGCTTATTTTTAACAAACATTTTCAACAAAAACTTGCAATTTTATAAATAACAGAAATATTTTAATAAAACTATTTTTGCATTTAATTTAAATCAAATTTGAAATTTCGAAGTAAACTATTGTTTAATTTATTCCCGTAATATTTTTTTTTATAGAAAGTTTTATTATATGTCGTACAATTGCCAAGTTAAATTTAGAAAAACGAGAGAGGCATTGAAAATTCAATTGCTGGATCCATGGGCATAAAATGATAACCCATAGAGAAAAAGTTGTACATATAATCTACTATGATACATATAGCCACGAAAAATTAACAAAATTTTTCAATTTTGAAGGGAGTATGTAGTGCAGGCGGATTATAACAATTAATTATAATTAACGTTAATTTAACAGTAATTCCATGAAATACAACTGTAGTAAAATTAGAATATCTGACACCAGCCATCTCGACTCATTCGCCAATACGATGGAGGAAAATCTCGAAATGACAGGAATTATTCTTAGAATCGAATAGAGAGGACTTCCATTTTACATATGACAATAAACTATAAGCTTTCGACCTATAAGCCTGCGAAATGTATAGAGTAACTGTTCGCACGAGTACATACGTCTTCGTCGATTCAAGCTGGATCGTACCACGTGGCGAACGCATATTTTGCGCTAATTGCGGCACGCACGTGCGAACGCAGTTTAAGGATGCATAAAAGACCCTCTGCGTTTAACGAGCAACACGCGTGTCTCCGAGTAACAATTGCTCGAGACATCTGGCGTTATAACCCCGAATGGTCCATACGGCCTCGTGCTTCCCTCGATCGTTAAAAATTATCAGTCTCGGTAGTCTGATAAATCCAGAAGCGAAAATCGTCGTGGAAAAGGGCTGCCGATGTGTCAACCACTTGTACAAAATGGTGGCAGTCCTTTCTTAAATCAATTATTTTTCTGCGACTACATCTCATGGAAGACGGCGATAATTTAACTCACGATCCGTAAATAACGCAGTGAGATGGCGTGATTTTAAAACGGATGTAAAGTGATAGAGTAACGAAGATTGACTGCTATCTCGATTTTGCTGCACGTTTTCAAAATTGAATTATGTCGATGAGATTCAAATGAGAATGAATTTTTGGTCTATGATAATTCGATTGGAATGACAGTTACAGTGGCACATATAAAACGAAAATATAGACATATATAGACATATTATATTATTTTATAGACTTATACAATAAGATTGTAACAAGTACCGTAACTGAAGATTTCCCGAATAAAATGAATCGTTACCAAATTATTCATGATAACAAAATTATGTAAACTGCATTGATAGCTTAATGCAAGTAAAGTGGAATAAAAATTATCGCTCTTCGATATGTATGTGTATATAATCAATGAAATTCTTAGAAAGAATTCCTAGAAACAAAATTCTCCCAAAATTTCCATAAAATTCTCAAATATAAATAGCCACTACAGATTCACGATCATTGGAACAAATTTTTCGACAAAATTTCTATGAAACTTCGAAATATAACTTACCAAAACATGACAGAATAAAAGCAGGCAAACTCTCTACAAATAAACCTCTCTCAGCCACACCGAAAATCCGAATGAGGCTGACATAGTAACGAATAAACGTAATGTTAATCTGCTGTGAGCACGAGAAGGAGATTCAAAGACATGCCGTAATGCAACCGGGAAATCTCTCCCGTAACAGCCGGTTACCGAAATACCAGTTCAATATTTCGATGCACTGTACACTCGTTGGTGTACACGCACAAGAACGAACGTATTCGCGTGGTTGACAGTGTGTGTGTGTGTGTATGTGTGTGTGCAAGTCGGCTTGGCAGGAGCGGCGAAGGAAGGACGCAAGAAGTGGAACGCGAGAATGCAGTCCGTGTATGCATAGTGCAATGTACACAGGGTACACATTACCTTTCCGAAGTCGACATTACGGCTTTATACCACGCGAGAATTCGGGAATGCAAAGGTGGCTGGCTGAAGGAAAGAGGGCGAGCAAGGGTGGGTGGTGGGTGGCTTAAATCGAGCCAACGTCGATCTGCTTGAAATTAGTGGCCGATTCTCGGCTGCCTCGAAAAATTAAACTCCATTTTTCCACGCTCGCCAATTTACTTTTCGCTAGCTTTTTACGACGAGCACGGGAAACGAAACGGTATTGCTCGTTGAATGAAAATACTCGCGGCTAAGTTCCGTCTTAAAAAGCTGTTCGAGGGGCGAAACGGCAAGGAAGCGGAAGTGAAAATCGAGTAAAAATTGAAGATTATCTCCGACTATGCTAATAAGCTTCTATTTTTGCGATATTATGGATGGGAAAGGGCGGGTCGTTATAATAGGACCCTGGCACTAGGGTGAAATCAATTTAATGGATAATATGACACTTTGATTGTTATTTTCTTTGTCAGCACCTAGTTTGAAGCCAGGAGTTCTAAAAATTCGAACAACTATGTTATTTTTGAAATGAGGCATATGGCATATATATAAAAAATTCCAAGGTTCAAATTTCTCGTAAGAGAAACATAATCCGTTGTATCCGTATGCATTCGAGGTGCAAGTGCAATGCATCTCGTAATATTTGTAACGCAGCTTCAACAAGGTGCTGTTAATTCGATAAATATTGCAATATGTGCGAAACGAAACGGTAATCATGCGATAACGATCGATATCGTTGAAAATATATCGAAATCTGCACGTTCTTCGGCTCATAATTAGTTACCCACCCGGACATTAGTTATCCAGATTTGCCTGATAAAGAGAAGTTTGAAATACAAATGGAAATGTTGCAGGACGTGACTGCAGATATGTAAATGAATATGCAGTTTGTATAATTCCACACGCAAATATATTCATTCAATTACATCCAGTTACGTATTTCCATTCATCTTTTTCCTACCTTTCACCCCGCACACCTTTCATTTCTGCACCCTGCACGAGGGAGATGTATTTTTAAAGGCACAGCCTAGCCATGATGCGTGAGTCGTTGTTAAAACGTATTATTACTCTTTAATTAAAGTTTCTCCTGCGGTTATAGCCGGAAAAAAATATTCATTTGCAGTGCAATTATGAAATTATATTTGGACTCTAAATGTGGCAGTGCAGATATGAAACAGCATATTTGGCGTGAGCTTTGGATATGACAGTGATAAGCAGCTTTATTGCCGAGAATATAAGATAAGCTGCAATGAAAAAAGGTGAAACAAGGAAAATTTAGAAATTTTATTTTGCTGTCTGAATCAAAAAGTAAAATATATATGTATTATATGAAAGTAGTTTGATTTTATTCAAATATGAAACCCTGAGTCCAAAGATATTGGTTGCCAGAAGATAAAGAGGGTCCATCCATAACTATGAGGCTACCATTTACTTTTTGTGGGAAAAATACAATCTCGCATAAATTTTAATTACGCGGTGTAATAATAATATTAAAATTTTTATTATAGCTTCAAGCTACTAAAAGCTTATTGACATTTTTAATATTTAATGTAATGTTTAGCCTCTTTGAATCATGGTTTTACTTAAGGTACCGAGTTCAGACATCAGCGTCGTTCAACTGACGACTAGCCCGTATCACCGCGCGCGTATCATCACCTACTCATAATGGCAGTTAAAAGAATTTTCACAACAAAAGTAAAACTTATTAAGAATATAATGAACCGATGTTGATGAGATGATCACTAAAGGAATCAAACGTGATCTATGGTATATGAAGAATATTCAGCGACTGGTAATGGAAAAAGTCAGTTCGCGGATTATTCCGCGCTCGATGACAAACGATAGTCGTAGCTCGCGGAATATTCCGCGCTCGGTGATAGACGATAGTCGTGGCTCGCGGAATATTCCGCGCTTGGATGCAAATGGGTTAAGTGGATCTACTTGTCATCGGACAAACTAATCAGGTTTTTCCTTTTTCTTTTTTTCGAAAAAAGTAATATCGATAAATTTGGTCTTTTTGGTCCCTTTTTCACCATGAAGATATACTATTTGCCAATTTGTCCAATTAGGGAATTTGCCTATAGAGAGCAGCTGTAATTAATATGGTAATGTAGCAACGATTACACTCTCGACAATGAATTTTCATAATTTCTTAAAAATATTTTAAAGCTACTATGAAGCTACAAGAGACATTTGTTATTTTTAGTACTATTTCTGATACTAATTCTCTCTGACGACTTGACGAGGGTCCTGTTTCCTGGAAACGAGAGATGAAAAAATATTTAAAAATTATTCCATTCACGAAACATATAAATCCTCGGGAAACTTGAAACAGTGAGTCGTTGCAAGACAATTTTAACGAATATTAAAATTTTTAAACCATATCGGCTACGATGGAAGGTGTAATTTTCATATCGAGTTTCTTTATAATGCTCACAAGATATAGGTAGTAGCTTTAAGAGGGATCAGGTTATATTACCAATATATTAAACACAAGTGCTATATTTAATAATGCGACACAATTTAGGTAATTAATCTGAGGACAAATTAAATTAAATTTCAGGTTGTACCTGTCCACTTGATGTTTCGTACTTATGCTGATTTAATTACCTGAATTACTCCACTCAATGATATTAAAGAGACGCAAATAATCATAATTTCGATGTTTAATACAGGACAGAAAATTCTTCCGTATTCCCGTGTATTTGTATACTTAATTCTATTAATCTCTTATTACTATTATTACTACTTCGAATTACTACTTTTATCGCTGTTCCAAGGTACCTTTTATTTCCCATTTACAAATTGAGTCGTTAAATTCCACTATAACGAATAAATAATTTTTGAAAGACTATTGTACCTTTATTGATTACGTACAATTTTCTTAAAAACTAATAATGAAATAAAATAAAAATAAAGAAAATAGTTAAAAATTATCATCGTTCATTGTTCATACAATCGTGCCGTTTCACATTTTTCTAACATGAAAATATCCTGTCAAAATCTGCTTAGACCATACACTTCGCTGGACAAAATTTGACGTAACAAATACCAAACCCGTTGCCATCCAAAATTACCTTTCACGTGCATCGGATTAACCTACTAACATTTTTAAATTGAAAATGACTGAAAAACCAATCACCCTTTCCCTCACTCGCAATTGAACTGCTATGCCATTCAAGCGAATCGACAAAGAGTTCCCGCAGCCCTTCCGCTCACCACCTCTCATACGTTTTTGTTTCACAGGAAATTTTTGAATCGGCGTTACTCGCGGCCGCGTTGATTGCAGACGGTAAATTCCAAACCGCAGAGCGCGTGCGGCACACCGCACATATTTAAATATTACGCACAGGTGCAGCGAATAGAGGCCCGGAAATGGACGTTTATTTTCATTCAATCTTTTGATAATGTATTCTTGTCAGATAATCGACGGTTCAACTGTCAATTATCAGTCTGCCGCGACACGTAAAATATTTTCCGAATTACTCTAGCGTGCGGCGGTCGCAATCGAATAAAAGGTGGCGCTGGCGGCGCTGGTGGTGGGGATAGACTGGTGGCGTCGCGATGGTGGGGGTAGACTGGTGGCGCCGCAGAATAATTGTGGATTGGGGAATGATTTATCGATTCATCTTCGTTGGCTTGAGCAAATCAAATAAAACTGTGGATAACAATTATACCATAATTGTGTAAATAGTCGGTCCAATTGGAAAGCCCCCAGCGTAACGATTGCCACGAGCTAAGGATAAAATTGATGTTGGCTTTTTGCATGGGAATCCCGGTAACCTTTGATAATTTGCTTTATGGCAGCTATAGCTGAGACTGCATTTAACCGGGACGTCATAAGTGCCATTTCGATGATCGACGGGATTATAATTTTTATAATTTTCTCCCCGATTCACTTAAAGAGGTTATGGTCATTTGATGTCAAGCATAATTAGAAAACGAGTAATCGTATACCCCAACGAAATATCCAAACAGATAAGAACCCTGACAACGTAAATAAACCATGAAAATATTATTCATTAAATATTTTCACCTTTTCTTACATGGATTTATATATGTTGTCAATGCAAATTTTTGATTTGTATCGGACAAAAAGTAAAGCGGACGAGTTAAAAGGTAGCGTTTTAATTTATTTATCGAATATATTCCAGAATTACGTTCCACTGCATGCAACGAAATATTTGCTCTCTGTGGATATTCTCCGCGATACGAAAAATAATAAAAGATAAACCGAAGATATTCCAATGCATTTCACTCGAATATTCCTGATACGGAGCAATGACATGAGTCAATCGACTAACGAAGAACAAAAACTGCTGTGAACAACAGGAAAAAGAATCAAGCCTTCAGCTGAAGTTTCGAAAGTGTCTGTGAAAAAATCGAAATTCACAAAGCTGTGCCACAGTTTTCCATCGTTTTTTCCGTCGTTTGCTTTCAACATGGTTCAGAAAAACGGACAAAAAGGGTGGAAAAAATAGCAATCCGTCCCATTTGTCAGAATCACCATGTAGACTGGAACCACCTACGCCATTAATAGTTACAGAAGAGATTAACACAGAGTTTCGATGTCAACGAGTTTTCCAATTTAGGGTATTAAGAGTGGAGATTCAAATAATGGGTCGAAAAATCGGTTCTTTTCTTTTTATTGTATAAAATAGTGCTTTCATGCATCGACAACGTAGCATAAATGTTTCAAATCGAAATTCAAACTGCAATAAGTTTCCGAAAATGTTGGTTTTCCTAAAACGTACACTTTCGACTCGTTTGAAATTTTTTAGACCATAACATGATTCGATAAAAAATCGATTGAACTCCAAAACACATGTATATAACTGTAATCAGTCCTTTATCGCATGATCATACTCGATTAATAATATAAATTAGTTCAATTTCGTTTATTGCATAATGGAAATAAAAGCTTTAAACAGCAGTCGTTTTTTTACTTTTAGAGTCGTATTTTAATTAATTTCTTTATTATAAAATTTTTTAATTTTATATTAATTTTTTCATAACAGAACTTGTGTTCCCAATTGATGGATAGTGCTATTCCGAAGAAACTCCGTTCGAAATTTGCTTTTAGATCAAAGTTGGAAAATGCTATACTGCATGTTAACGGGTAGGTCCATAGAGGATCACAGTTATACTTCTCAAGAGGGCGATAAATTCTAGCAGAAACGAATTTTTGTTTTCCGTAATGTTGAAGAACACAGGGTGCTTGAAAACTAGGGTGCAAGTCTTAAGCACCCTAACTTATGGTAAGAAGATATTAACAACATAGTCTCACAATCGATTCTTTAGTCGAATATTCGTAAATAATAAAAGCCGATTTTAGAACCTAAATTAACAAGATATTTTTTATTCTTCATTGTATGTATAATATCACAAGCTCTACGAATCGTGGACTATACTTTTTAAGCACCCTGCATATAGAAAGTAATGGAAAGTTCCGCCAATACTTTGGATCACAAAGAAATTACCAAAAATCATTTTATTGTAACGATTTATTCGAGTCTCTATAATTATATGCGGATTAAAACGGTTTCGGATAGAATTCGAAAAAATGCTGACTGTAAGAAAATCCCATAAACGGACAATAGCTTTCATCTTGCAAACATCCTCGTAACTTTAAGCTGCGAATCTGATGTCCTCACGTTGAGACTATTTTTCCGCACTCACTCCCATTCTCTCTCTCTCTCTCCCTCTTTGCGTCCATTTTCTCTTTATTTATTTCCCCTTTTCTTTCCATGATCCTAGAATTATGACACGTACACCCGCGCGGGACTTAAGCCACTGTTAACTTCTGAAAAAATTTTCAGGTTAATGGTACTTCGTCTGTGAAACTAACTTGAGAAAAATTTGTTCTCTTTCGTTATTTTTTTCGTTTTCTTTCTCTTCTTTTTCTTCTTTTTCTCGAGGCTATAACGCGTTGATTTGTGAAAGCCACGGCTTCGCGAGGTACACGCATTTGTGCCGTACGGATAGGTTATTATGCTTGTTTACGTTTTAATAGCATCGAAGTTAATAGTAGTGTAATTAATTTCTTTGCGTGTTCCGAATAATCTGGTTTGCAAGTAGGTTGTATATATGATAAATAAGATCGTATTGAATTTGCATGCGTATATCGAAATAGTTCTGAAACGAGGTAAATTATAATATTATGCCTCTTTTCTTTAGTGTTGTAATAAAATTGCAAATTATCGCGAACGATGAGTAGATGTGATAATAAACAGTGGATAGTTATTGACGTTTCTCTGAAGCTTTCCAGTTAGGCGATGGAGTGAAAAAGGATAAACACGTGCGAACCTTGGAATTCACCCTTGACCAATAATGATGGCGTATTTTGACCTAATTATTAACCCTTTGCACTCCTTTGTCGAGTGTGACTCGACATCAGTTTTCATCACAGGAACTCCTATGTCGAGTTACACTCGACGTTCTTCGATTCCTTATTTACTGAACAAGTAGAGAGAAGATAAGTAACTATTTGAATTACTTAAATTCGAAATATAAATCACAACAATGTTGAGAACTATATCTAATATAATCAGTAAACAAAATTTTTTAAAATAAGTAACAGTAAAGGAACCGGTCCTATAAAGTAAATTTCAAAGAAAATGCTTAAAACAGCAGGGAGTTATTGGCAACAAAATTGATAAATAATTCGGAGTGCAAAGGGTTAAAATAATCGCTTCATGGTTTAATTTTAGATCTACCATGGTTAATGAAATGACGATTCGTTTCATTTTTAATTGAAAGTTTTACATGCCGTGTTAGAGAGAACCAAACATTCCAACGTTATAGAGACTGATTTTAGTTTTAAAATAAATATTTGCAGAAAAATTAGAATGACGAAACTCGTAATCTGTGAAAAAGATTATGTACTTTTCATTTTCGTTCTGTTTGATGAAATCTGTTTGCCATGATTCAATATAAAATTATCGTACTACCTTTTACGATAATGATAATAATTAGGTAATGTAAAAATTGTAAAAAGCAAATGTGCACAAGTACTTCGAATTAAAACGCAGCGCCAGGGGTGAAATTTTATCGATAAGCACGCTTTTAACATGATTGTAAGATTCCTCGTGCGAGAAAGGCAGACGTATCACCGATAAATCTCTCTATAGAAAATTCTTATCGACATATGAATACTTTCGTGGAAAGCAGAAACTTCAAAGTGCCAGCTAAACCTACTCTCATTGATTTTGATTACTTACTGTCTGTTAGCTTGACATTGATGCCACAAGAGTGGCTCGAATATCACCAACAATCGATGGTGTTCAATAATTTCTAATCTGGTTTCGGGGAGCAATATCTAAAACACACCGAGTCACGGTATTTTCCGAGAATGAAAGATCTGTGGCAGACAGGAATGGGAAATCTGGTGAAATAATATCGCTGATGGAAGTGAATCCGTGCAGTCCAATCGAGATTGGACAAAGCAAACGAGCAAAATTGAATGAAATACTACTCTAACATTTTCGTGATTCGAGTACTTATTGTATCTATTTCCGTCCTTCTCCTCTCGCTCCCTTTACGTATACATATTCAACGTGTATTTTACAAATTGAATAAAACATCGAATAAATAAGCACCATCGTAAACCGTCCATCGAG
Organism: Eufriesea mexicana; assembly: GCF_001483705.2. Classification (NCBI taxonomy): domain Eukaryota; kingdom Metazoa; phylum Arthropoda; class Insecta; order Hymenoptera; family Apidae; genus Eufriesea; species Eufriesea mexicana. The sequence goes on from NW_016909647.1 coordinate 355,174, forward strand.
CTTTCGATATCGACTTCCTTTTAAAACCGACCAACTTTCGAGCACGTTTTTTTATCCCCCTTAGTCAATAAAAGGAAACATCGTCTGAAAAGAGAGAAGAAGAAGCAAGAACTCGAAGCGAGGAAAAAAGAATTGAAGAATAACTTTAAACTCGCAAGGAAAACGGATAAAAAATGGAGAAAGAGGGAGAAAAAAAAATGAAAGTTAATACACTCGAGAACTTTTATTTTCAAAGAATTTTTTCCTATACATATACACCTTCGGTGTACTTCTGCAGATAACAAGAAGAAAGAATTCCTCATTCAACAACTCCACGCCGACGTCCCTGACCACGAATGCCCTTGGTGCGGAACTTTAAAAACACGATTCAGACACGCCATTACGTTCGACTGATTAAGACAAACGAACGAGGAAACAACGAGTATTCGAAGTAAGATGGACAAGAACGAAATATGCCTGGTAGAACGCACCGCTATTCGGTAAATTTTCCATTGTTGAAATTGAATCTAATGAAG